>NW_025728213.1:300000-420839 GCF_021461385.2 Schistocerca piceifrons | reverse complement strand
GGGAGGAGAGTATCCCCGTTCCGATTCACTATTCTTTCTTTACTGCATCCCTCGCTCCCTCCCATTGACGAATTAACACTGAAATTGAGTCGCTATGGAATACTATGTGTTCTATAACTTCTCCTTCTAAATCGAGGAACGTTTCTACGGAACGACAATATTTTCTTTTGGGAGGCGGGTATCCCCTTTCCGATGCACTATTCCATCTTTACTGCATCCCTCGCCCCTCCACACTGACGAATTAACACGGAAGTGGTGTCGCTATGAAATACTATTGGTTCTATGACATCTCCTTCTAAATCGAGTAACGTTTCTATGGAAACGACAAGAGTTTCTTTTGGGAGGAGAGTATCTTCGTTCCGATTCACTATTCCTTCTTTACTGCATCCCTCGCTCCCTCCCATTGACGAATTAACACTGAAATTGAGTCGCTATGGAATACTATGTGTTCTATAACTTCTCCTTCTAAATCGAGGAACGTTTCTATGGAAACGACAATACTTTCTTTTGGGAGGCGAGTATCCCCTTTCCGATGCACTATTCCATCTTTACTGCATCCCTCGCCCCTCACACTGACGAATTAACACGGAAGTGGTGTCGCTATGAAATACTATTGGTTCTATGACATCTCCTTCTAAATCGAGTAACGTTTCTATGGAAACGACAAGAGTTTCTTTTGGGAAGAGAGTATCTCCGTTCCGATTCACTATTCCTTCTTTACTGCATCCCTCGCTCCCTCCCATTGACGAATTAACACTGAAATTGGGTCGCTATGGAATACAATGTGTTCTATAACTTCTCCTTCTAAATCGAGCAACGTTTCTACGGAACGACAATATTTTCTTTTGGGAGGCGAGTATCCCCTTTCCGATGCACTATTCCATCTTTACTGCAACTCTCGCCCCTCACACTGACGAATTAACACGGAAGTGGTGTCAATATGAAATACTATTGGTTCTATGACAACTCCTTCTAAATCGAGTAAGGTTTCTATGGAAAGGACAAGAGTTTCTTTTGGGAGGAGAGTATCTCCGTTCCGATTCACTATTCCATCTTTACTGCATCCGTCGCTCCCTCCCATTGACGAATTAACACTGAAATTGAGTTGCTATGGAATACTATGTGTTCTATAACTTCTCCTTCTAAATCGAGGAACGTTTCTACGGAAACGACAATATTTTCTTTTGGGAGGCGAGTATCCCCTTTCCGATGCACTATTCCATCTTTACTGCATCTCTCGCCCCTCACACTGACGAATTAACACGGAAGTGGTATCAATATGAAATACTATTGGTTCTATGACATCTCTTCTAAATCGAGTAACGTTTCTATGGAAACGACAAGAGTTTCTTTTGGGAGGAGAGTATCCGCGTTCCGATTCACTATTCTTTCTTTACTGCATCCCTCGCTCCCTCCCATTGACGAATTAACACTGAAATTGAGTTGCTATGGAATACTATGTGTTCTATAACTTCTCCTTCTAAATCGAGGAACGTTTCTACGGAAACGGCAATATTTTCTTTTGGGAGGCGAGTATCCCCTTTCCGATGCACTATTCCATCTTTACTGTATCTCTCGCCCCTCACACTGACGAATTAACACGGAAGTGGTGTCAATATGAATTACTATTGGTTCTATGACATCTCCTTCTAAATCGAGTATCGTTTCTATGGAAACGACAAGAGTTTCTTTTGGGAGGAGAGTATCTCCGTTCCGATTCACTATTCCTTCTTTACTGCATACCTCGCTCCCTCCCATTGACGAATTAACACTGAAATTGAGTCGCTATGGAATACTATGTGTTCTATAACTTCTCCTTCTGAATCGAGGAACTTTTCCACGGAAACGACAATATTTTCATTTGGGAGGCGAGTATCTTCTTTCCGATGCACTATTCCATCTTTACTGCATCCCTCGCCCCTCACACTGCCGAATTACCACGGAAGTGGTGTCGCTATGAAATACTATTGGTTCTATTACATCTCCTTCTAAATCGAGTAACGTTTCTATGGAAACGACAAGAGTTTCATTTGGGAGGAGAGTATCTCCGTCCGATTCACTATTCCTTCTTTACTGCATCCCTCGCTCCCTCCCATTGACGAATTAACACTGAAATTGAGTCGCTATGGAATACTATGTGTTCTATAACTTCTCCTTCTAAATCGAGGAACGTTTCTACGGAAACGACAATATTTTCTTTTGGGAGGCGAGTATCCCCTTTCCGATGCACTATTCCATCTTTATTGCATCCCTCGCCCCTCACACTGACGAATTAACACGGAAGTGGTGTCGTTATGAAATACTATCGGTTCTATGACTTCTCCTTCTAAATCGAGTAACGTTTCTATGGAAACGACAAGAGTTTCTTTTGGGAGGAGAGTATCTCCATTCCGATTCACTATTCCTTCTTTACTGCATCCCTCGCTCCCTCACATTGACGAATTAACACTGAAATTGAGTCGCTATGGAATACTATGTTTTCTATAACTTCTCCTTCTAAATCGAGGAACGTTTCTACGGAAACGACAATATTTTCTTTGGGAGGCGTGTATCCCCTTTCCGATGCACTATTCCACCTTTATTGCATCCCTCGCCCCTCACACTGACGAATTAACACGGAAGTGGGTGTCGCTATGAAATACTATTGGTTCTATGACATCTCCTTCTAAATCGAGTAACGTTTCTATGGAAACGACAAGAGTTTCTTTTGGGAGGAGAGTATCTACGTTCCGATTCACTATTCCTTCTTTACTGCATCCCTCGCTCCCTCCCATTGACGAATTAACACTGAAATTGAGTCGCTATGGAATATTATGTGTTCTATAACTTCTCCTTCTAAATCGAGGAACGTTTCTACGGAAACGACAATATTTTCTTTTGGGAGGCGAGTATCACCTTTCCGATGCACTATTCAATCTTTACTGCATCCCTCGCCCCTCACACTGACGAATTAACACGGAAGTGGTGTCGCTATGAAATACTATTGGTTCTATGACATCTTCTTCTAAATCGAGTAACGTTTCTATGGAAACGACAAGAGTTTCTTTTGGGAGGAGAGTATCTCCATTCCGATTCACAATTCCTTCTTTACTGCATCCCTCGCTCCCTCACATTGACGAATTAACACTGAAATTGAGTCGCTATAGAATACAATGTGTTCTATAACTTCTCCTTCTAAATCGAGGAACGTTTCTACGGAAACGACAATATTGTCTTTTGGGAGGCGAGTATCCCCTTTCCGATGCACTATTCCATCTTTACTGTATCACTCGCCCCTCACACTGACGAATTAACACGGAAGTGGATTCAATATGAAATACTATTGGTTCTATGACATCTCCTTCTAAATCGAGTAACGTTTCTATGGAAACGACAAAAGTTTCTTTTGGGAGGAGGGTATCTCCGTTCCGATTCACTATTCCTTCTTTACTGCATCCCTCGCTCCCTCCCATTGACGAATTAACACTGAAATTGAGTCGCTATGCAATACTATGTGTTCTATAACTTCTCCTTCTAAATCGAGGAACGTTTCTACGGAGCCGACAATATTTTCTTTTGGAAGGCGAGTATCCCATTTCCGATGCACTATTCCATCTTTACTGCATCCCTCGCCCCTCACACTGACGAATTAACACGGAAGTGGTGTCGCTATGAAATACTATTGGTTCTATGACATCTCCTTCTAAATCGAGTAACGTTTCTGTGGAAACGACAAGAGTTTCTTTTGGGAGGAGAGTATCTCCGTTCCGATTCACTATTCCTTCATTACTGCATCCCTCGCTCCCTCCCATTGACGAATTAACACTGAAATTGAGTCGCTATGGAATACTATGTGTTCTATAACTTCTCCTTCTAAATCGAGGAACGTTTCTACGGAAACGACAATATTTTCTTTTGGGAGGCGAGTATCCCCTAAACGATGCACTATTCCATCTTTACTGCATCCCTCGCCCCTCACACTGACGAATTAACACGGAAGTGGTGTCGCTATGAAATACTATTGGTTCTATGACATCTCCTTCTAAATCGAGTATCGTTTCTATGGAAACGACAAGAGTTTCTTTTGGGAGGAGAGTATCTCCGTTCCGATTCACTATTCCTTCTTTACTGCATACCTCGCTCCCTCCCATTGACGAATTAACACTGAAATTGAGTCGCTATGGAATACTATGTGTTCTATAACTTCTCCTTCTGAATCGAGGAACTTTTCCACGGAAACGACAATATTTTCATTTGGGAGGCGAGTATCTTCTTTCCGATGCACTATTCCATCTTTACTGCATCCCTCGCCCCTCACACTGCCGAATTACCACGGAAGTGGTGTCGCTATGAAATACTATTGGTTCTATTACATCTCCTTCTAAATCGAGTAACGTTTCTATGGAAACGACAAGAGTTTCATTTGGGAGGAGAGTATCTCCGTTCCGATTCACTATTCTTTCTTTACTGCATCCCTCGCTCCCTCCCATTGACGAATTAACACTGAAATTGAGTCGCTATGGAATACTATGTGTTCTATAACTTCTCCTTCTAAATCGAGGAACGTTTCTACGGAAACGACAATATTTTCTTTTGGGAGGCGAGTATCCCCTTTCCGATGCACTATTCCATCTTTATTGCATCCCTCGCCCCTCACACTGACGAATTAACACGGAAGTGGTGTCGTTATGAAATACTATCGGTTCTATGACTTCTCCTTCTAAATCGAGTAACGTTTCTATGGAAACGACAAGAGTTTCTTTTGGGAGGAGAGTATCTCCATTCCGATTCACTATTCCTTCTTTACTGCATCCCTCGCTCCCTCACATTGACGAATTAACACTGAAATTGAGTCGCTATGGAATACTATGTTTTCTATAACTTCTCCTTCTAAATCGAGGAACGTTTCTACGGAAACGACAATATTTTCTTTGGGAGGCGTGTATCCCCTTTCCGATGCACTATTCCACCTTTATTGCATCCCTCGCCCCTCACACTGATGAATTAACACGGAAGTGGTGTCGCTATGAAATACTATTGGTTCTATGACATCTCCTTCTAAATCGAGTAACGTTTCTATGGAAACGACAAGAGTTTCTTTTGGGAGGAGAGTATCTACGTTCCGATTCACTATTCCTTCTTTACTGCATCCCTCGCTCCCTCCCATTGACGAATTAACACTGAAATTGAGTCGCTATGGAATATTATGTGTTCTATAACTTCTCCTTCTAAATCGAGGAACGTTTCTACGGAAACGACAATATTTTCTTTTGGGAGGCGAGTATCACCTTTCCGATGCACTATTCAATCTTTACTGCATCCCTCGCCCCTCACACTGACGAATTAACACGGAAGTGGTGTCGCTATGAAATACTATTGGTTCTATGACATCTTCTTCTAAATCGAGTAACGTTTCTATGGAAACGACAAGAGTTTCTTTTGGGAGGAGAGTATCTCCATTCCGATTCACAATTCCTTCTTTACTGCATCCCTCGCTCCCTCACATTGACGAATTAACACTGAAATTGAGTCGCTATAGAATACAATGTGTTCTATAACTTCTCCTTCTAAATCGAGGAACGTTTCTACGGAAACGACAATATTGTCTTTTGGGAGGCGAGTATCCCCTTTCCGATGCACTATTCCATCTTTACTGTATCCCTCGCCCCTCACACTGACGAATTAACACGGAAGTGGATTCAATATGAAATACTATTGGTTCTATGACATCTCCTTCTAAATCGAGTAACGTTTCTATGGAAACGACAAAAGTTTCTTTTGGGAGGAGGGTATCTCCGTTCCGATTCACTATTCCTTCTTTACTGCATCCCTCGCTCCCTCCCATTGACGAATTAACACTGAAATTGAGTCGCTATGCAATACTATGTGTTCTATAACTTCTCCTTCTAAATCGAGGAACGTTTCTACGGAGCCGACAATATTTTCTTTTGGAAGGCGAGTATCCCATTTCCGATGCACTATTCCATCTTTACTGCATCCCTCGCCCCTCACACTGACGAATTAACACGGAAGTGGTGTCGCTATGAAATACTATTGGTTCTATGACATCTCCTTCTAAATCGAGTAACGTTTCTGTGGAAACGACAAGAGTTTCTTTTGGGAGGAGAGTATCTCCGTTCCGATTCACTATTCCTTCATTACTGCATCCCTCGCTCCCTCCCATTGACGAATTAACACTGAAATTGAGTCGCTATGGAATACTATGTGTTCTATAACTTCTCCTTCTAAATCGAGGAACGTTTCTACGGAAACGACAATATTTTCTTTTGGGAGGCGAGTATCCCCTAAACGATGCACTATTCCATCTTTACTGCATCCCTCGCCCCTCACACTGACGAATTAACACGGAAGTGGTGTCGCTATGAAATACTATTGGTTCTATGACATCTCCTTCTAAATCGAGTAACGTTTTAATGGAAACGACAAGAGTTCTTTTTGGGAGGAGAGTATCTCCGTTCCGATTCACTATTCCTTCTTTACTGCATCCCTCGCTCCCTCCCATTGACGAATTAATACTGAAATTGAGTCGCTATGGAATACTATGTGTTCTATAACTTCTCCTTCTAAATCGAGGAACGTTTCTACGGAAACGACAATATTTTCTTTTGGGAGGCGAGTATCCCCTTTCCGATGCACTATTCCATCTTTACTGCATCCCTCGCCCCTCACAGTGACGAATTAACACGGAAGTGGTGTCGCTATGAAATACTATTGGTTCTATGACATCTCCTTCTAGATCGAGTAACGTTTCTATGGAAACGACAAGAGTTTCTTTTGGGAGGAGAGTATCTCCGTTCCGATTCACTATTCTTTCTTTACTGCATCCCTCGCTCCCTCCCATTGACGAATTAACACTGAAATTGAGTCACTATGGAATACTATGTGTTCTATAACTTCTCCTTCTAAATCGAGGAACGTTTCTACGGAAACGACAATATTTTCTTTTGGGTGGCGGGTATCCCCTTTCCGATGCACTATTCCATCTTTACTGCATCCCTCGCCCCTCATACTGACGAATTAACACGGAAGTGGTGTCGCTATGAAATACTATTGGTTCTATTACATCTCCTTCTAAATCGAGTAACGTTTCTATGGAAACGACAAGAGTTTCTTTTGGGAGGAGAGTATCTCCGTTCCGATTCACTATTCCTTCTTTACTGCATCCCTCGCTCCCTCCCATTGACGAATTAACACTGAAATTGAGACGCTATGGAGTACTATGTGTTCTATAACTTCTCCTTCTAAATCGAGCAACGTTTCTACGGAATCGACAATATTTTCTTTTGGGAGGCGGGTATCCCCTTTCCGATGCACTATTCCATCTTTACTGCATCCCTCGCCCCTCACACTTACGAATTAACACGGAAGTGGTGTCGCTATGAAATACTATTGGTTCTATGACATCTCCTTCTAAATCGAGTAACGTTTCTACGGAAACGACAATATTTTCTTTTGGGAGGCGAGTATCCCCTTTCCGATGCACTATTCCATCTTTACTGCAACTCTCGCCCCTCACACTGACGAATTAACACGGAAGTGGTGTCAATATGAAATACTATTGGTTCTATGACAACTCCTTCTAAATCGAGTAAGGTTTCTATGGAAAGGACAAGAGTTTCTTTTGGGAGGAGAGTATCTCCGTTCCGATTCACTATTCCATCTTTACTGCATCCGTCGCTCCCTCCCATTGACGAATTAACACTGAAATTGAGTTGCTATGGAATACTATGTGTTCTATAACTTCTCCTTCTAAATCGAGGAACGTTTCTACGGAAACGACAATATTTTCTTTTGGGAGGCGAGTATCCCCTTTCCGATGCACTATTCCATCTTTACTGCATCTCTCGCCCCTCACACTGACGAATTAACACGGAAGTGGTATCAATATGAAATACTATTGGTTCTATGACATCTCCTTCTAAATCGAGTAACGTTTCTATGGAAACGACAAGAGTTTCTTTTGGGAGGAGAGTATCCGCGTTCCGATTCACTATTCTTTCTTTACTGCATCCCTCGCTCCCTCCCATTGACGAATTAACACTGAAATTGAGTTGCTATGGAATACTATGTGTTCTATAACTTCTCCTTCTAAATCGATGAACGTTTCTACGGAAACGGCAATATTTTCTTTTGGGAGGCGAGTATCCCCTTTCCGATGCACTATTCCATCTTTACTGTATCTCTCGCCCCTCACACTGACGAATTAACACGGAAGTGGTGTCAATATGAATTACTATTGGTTCTATGACATCTCCTTCTAAATCGAGTATCGTTTCTATGGAAACGACAAGAGTTTCTTTTGGGAGGAGAGTATCTCCGTTCCGATTCACTATTCCTTCTTTACTGCATACCTCGCTCCCTCCCATTGACGAATTAACACTGATATTGAGTCGCTATGGAATACTATGTGTTCTATAACTTCTCCTTCTGAATCGAGGAACTTTTCCACGGAAACGACAATATTTTCATTTGGGAGGCGAGTATCTTCTTTCCGATGCACTATTCCATCTTTACTGCATCCCTCGCCCCTCACACTGCCGAATTACCACGGAAGTGGTGTCGCTATGAAATACTATTGGTTCTATTACATCTCCTTCTAAATCGAGTAACGTTTCTATGGAAACGACAAGAGTTTCATTTGGGAGGAGAGTATCTCCGTTCCGATTCACTATTCCTTCTTTACTGCATCCCTCGCTCCCTCCCATTGACGAATTAACACTGAAATTGAGTCGCTATGGAATACTATGTGTTCTATAACTTCTCCTTCTAAATCGAGGAACATTTCTACGTAAACGACAATATTTCCTTTTGGGAGGCGAGTATCCCCTTTCCGATGCACTATTCCATCTTTATTGCATCCCTCGCCCCTCACACTGACGAATTAACACGGAAGTGGTGTCGTTATGAAATACTATCGGTTCTATGACTTCTCCTTCTAAATCGAGTAACGTTTCTATGGAAACGACAAGAGTTTCTTTTGGGAGGAGAGTATCTCCATTCCGATTCACTATTCCTTCTTTACTGCATCCCTCGCTCCCTCACATTGACGAATTAACACTGAAATTGAGTCGCTATGGAATACTATGTTTTCTATAACTTCTCCTTCTAAATCGAGGAACGTTTCTACGGAAACGACAATATTTTCTTTTGGGAGGCGTGTATCCCCTTTCCGATGCACTATTCCACCTTTATTGCATCCCTCGCCCCTCACACTGACGAATTAACACGGAAGTGGTGTCGTTATGAAATACTATTGGTTCTATGACTTCTCCTTCTAAATCGAGTAACGTTTCTATGGAAACGACAAGAGTTTCTTTTGGGAGGAGAGTATCTACGTTCCGATTCACTATTCCTTCTTTACTGCATCCCTCGCTCCCTCCCATTGACGAATTAACACTGAAATTGAGTCGCTATGGAATATTATGTGTTCTATAACTTCTCCTTCTAAATCGAGGAACGTTTCTACGGAAACGACAATATTTTCTTTTGGGAGGCGAGTATCACCTTTCCGATGCACTATTCAATCTTTACTGCATCCCTCGCCCCTCACACTGACGAATTAACACGGAAGTGGTGTCGCTATGAATTACTATTGGTTCTATGACATCTTCTTCTAAATCGAGTAACGTTTCTATGGAAACGACAAGAGTTTCTTTTGGGAGGAGAGTATCTCCATTCCGATTCACAATTCCTTCTTTACTGCATCCCTCGCTCCCTCACATTGACGAATTAACACTGAAATTGAGTCGCTATAGAATACAATGTGTTCTATAACTTCTCCTTCTAAATCGAGGAACGTTTCTACGGAAACGACAATATTGTCTTTTGGGAGGCGAGTATCCCCTTTCCGATGCACTATTCCATCTTTACTGTATCCCTCGCCCCTCACACTGACGAATTAACACGGAAGTGGATTCAATATGAAATACTATTGGTTCTATGACATCTCCTTCTAAATCGAGTAACGTTTCTATGGAAACGACAAAAGTTTCTTTTGGGAGGAGGGTATCTCCGTTCCGATTCACTATTCCTTCTTTACTGCATCCCTCGCTCCCTCCCATTGACGAATTAACACTGAAATTGAGTCGCTATGCAATACTATGTGTTCTATAACTTCTCCTTCTAAATCGAGAAACGTTTCTACGGAGCCGACAATATTTTCTTTTAGAAGGCGAGTATCCCCTTTCCGATGCACTATTCCATCTTTACTGCATCCCTCGCCCCTCACACTGACGAATTAACACGGAAGTGGTGTCGCTATGAAATACTATTGGTTCTATGACATCTCCTTCTAAATCGAGTAACGTTTCTGTGGAAACGACAAGAGTTTCTTTTGGGAGGAGAGTATCTCCGTTCCGATTCACTATTCCTTCATTACTGCATCCCTCGCTCCCTCCCATTGACGAATTAACACTGAAATTGAGTCGCTATGGAATACTATGTGTTCTATAACTTCTCCTTCTAAATCGAGGAACGTTTCTACGGAAACGACAATATTTTCTTTTGGGAGGCGAGTATCCCCTAAACGATGCACTATTCCAACTTTACTGCATCCCTCGCCCCTCACACTGACGAATTAACACGGAAGTGGTGTCGCTATGAAATACTATTGGTTCTATGACATCTCCTTCCAAATCGAGTAACGTTTCTATGGAAACGACAAGAGTTTCTTTTGGGAGGAGAGTATCTCCGTTCCGATTCACTATTCCTTCTTTACTGTATCCCTCGCTCCCTCCCATTGACGAATTAACACTGAAATTGAGTCGCTATGGAATACTATGTGTTCTATAACTTCTCCTTCTAAATCGAGGAACGTTTCTACGGAAACGACAATATTTTCTTTTGGGAGGCGAGTATCCCCTTTCCGATGCACTATTCCATCTTTACTGCATCCCTCGCCCCTCACACTGACGAATTAACACGGAAGTGGTGTCGCTATGAAATACTATTGGTACTATGACATCTCCTTCTAAATCGAGTAACGTTTCTATGGGAACGACAAGAGTTTCTTTTGGGAGGAGAGTATCTCCGTTCCGATTCACTATTCCTTCTTTACTGCATCCCTCGCTCCCTCCCATTGACGAATTAACACTGAAATTGAGTCGCTATGGAATACTATGTGTTCTATAACTTCTCCTTCTAAATCGAGGAACGTTTCTACGGAAACGACAATATTTTGTTTTGGGAGGCGAGTATCCCCTTTCCGATGCACTATTCCATCTTTACTGCATCCCTCGCAACTCACACTGACGAATTAACACGGAAGTGGTGTCGCTATGAAATACTATTGGTTCTATGACATCTCCTTCTAAATGGAGTAACGTTTCTATGGAAACGACAAGAGTTTCTTTTGGGAGGAGAGTATCTCCGTTCCGATTCACTATTCCTTCTTTACTGCATCCCTCGCTCCCTCCCATTGACGAATTAAGACTGAAATTGAGTCGCTATGGAATACTATGTGTTCTATAACTTCTCCTTCTATATCGAGGAACGTTTCTACGGAAACGACAATATTTTCTTTTGGGAGGCGAGTATCCCCTTTCCGATGCACTATTCCATCTTTACTGCATCCCTCGCCCCTCACACTGACGAATTAACACGGAAGTGGTGTCGCTATGAAATACTATTGGTTCTATGACATCCCCTTCTAAATCGAGTAACGTTTCTATGGAAACGACAAGAGTTTCTTTTGGGAGGAGAGTATCTCCGTTCCGATTCACTATTCCTTCTTTACTGCATCCCTCGCTCCCTCCCATTGACGAATTAACACTGAAATTGAGTCGCTATGGAATACTATGTGTTCTACAACTTCTCCTTCTAAATCGAGGAATGTTTCTACGGAAACGACCATATTTTCTTTTGGGAGGCGAGTATCCCCTTTCCGATGCACTATTCCATCTATACTGCATCCCTCGCCCCTCACACTGACGAATTAACTCGGAAGTGGTGTCGCTATGAAATACTATTGGTTCTATGACATCTCCTTCTAAATCGAGTTACGTTTCTGTGGAAACGAGAAGAGTTTCTTTTGGGAGGAGAGTATCTCCGTACCGATTCACTATTCCTTCTTTACTGCTTCCCTCGCTCCCTCCCATTGACGAATTAACACTGAAATTGAGTCGCTATGGAATACTATGTGTTCTATAACTTATCCTTCTAAATCGAGGAACGTTTCTACGGAAACGACAATATTTTCTTTTGGGAGGCGAGTATCCCCTTTCCGATGCACTATTCCAACTTTACTGCATCCCGCGTCCCTCACACTGACGAATTAACACGGAAGTGGTGTCGCTATGAAATACTATTGGTTCTATGACATCTCCTTCTAAATCGAGTAACGTTTCTATGGAAACGACAAGAGTTTCTTTTGGGAGGAGAGTATCTCCGTTCCGATTCACTATTCCTTCTTTACTGCATCCCTCGCGCCCTCCCATTGACGAATTAACACTGAATTTGAGTCGCTATGGAATACTATGTGTTCTATAACTTCTCCTTCTAAATCGAGGAACGTTTCTACGGAAACGACAATATTTTCTTTTGGGAGGCGAGTATCCCCTTTCCGATGAACTATTCCATCTTTACTGCTTCCCTCGCCCCTCACACTGACGAATTAACACGGAAGTGGTGTCGCTATGAAATACTATTGGTTCTATGACTTCTCCTTCTAAATCGAGTAACGTTTCCGTGGAAACCACAAGAGTTTCTTTTGGGAGGAGAGTATCTCCGTTCCGATTCACAATTCCTTCTTTACTGCATCCCTCACACCCTCCCATTGACGAATTAACACTGAAATTGAGTCGCTATGGAATACTATGTGTTCTATAACTTCTCCTTCTAAATCGAGGAACGTTTCTACGGAAACGACAATATTTTCTTTTGGGAGGCGAGTATCCCCTTTCCGATGCACTATTCCATCTTTACTGCACCCCTCGCCCCTCACACTGACGAATTAACACGGAAGTGGTGTCGCTATGAAATACTATTGGTTCTATGACATCTCCTTCTAAATCGAGTAACGTTACTATGGAAACGACAAGAGTTTCTTTTGGGAGGAGAGTATCTCCGTTCCGATTCACTATTCCTTCTTTACTGCATCCCTCGCTCACTCCCATTGACGAATTAACACTGAAATTGAGTCGCTATGGAATACTATGTGTTCTATAACTTCTCCTTCTAAATCGAGGATCGTTTCTACGGAAACGACAGTATTTTCTTTTGGGAGGCGAGTATCCCCTTTCCGATGCACTATTCCATCTTTACTGCATCCCTCGCCCCTCACACTGACGAATTAACGCGGAAGTGGTGTCGCTATGAAATACTATTGGTTCTATGACATCTCCTTCTAAATCGAGTAACGTTTCTATGGAAACGACAAGAGATTCTTTTGGGAGGAGAGTATCCCCTTTCCGATGCACTATTCCTTCTTTACTGCATCCCTCGCTCCCTCCCATTGCCGAATTAACACTGAATTTGAGTCGCTATGGAATACTATGTGTTCTACAACTTCTCCTTCTAAATCGAGGAACGTTTCTACGGAAACGACAATATTTTCTTTTGGGAGGCGAGTATCCCCTTTCCGATGCACTATTCCATCTTTGCTGCACCCCTCGCCCCTCACACTGACGAATTAACACGGAAGTGGTGTCGCTATAAAATACTATTGGTTCTATGACATCTCCTTCTAAATCGAGTAACGTTTCTATGGAAACGAAAAGAGTTTCTTTTGGGAGGAGAGTATCCCCTTTCCGATGCACTATTCCTTCTTTACTGCATCCCTCGCTCCCTCCCTTTGACGAATTAACACTGAAATTGTGTCGCTATGGAATACTATGTGTTCAATAACTTCTCCTTCTAAATCGAGGAACGTTTCTACGGAGACGACAATATTTTCTTTTGGGAGGCGAGTATCACCTTTCCGATGCACTATTCCATCTTTACTGCACCCCTCGCCCCTCACACTGACGAATTAACACGGAAGTGGTGTCGCTATGAAATACTATTGGTTCTATGACATCTCCTTCTAAATCGAGTAACGTTTCTATGGAAACGACAAGAGTTTCTTTTGGGAGGAGAGTATCTCCGTTCCGATTCACTATTCCTTCTTTACTGCATCCCTCGCTCCCTCCCATTGACGAATTAACACTGAAATTGAGTCGCTATGGAATACTATGTGTTCTATAACTTCTCCTTCTAAATCGAGGATCGTTTCTACGGAAACGACAATAATTTCTTTTGGGAGGCGAGTATCCCCTTTCCGATGCACTATTCCATCTTTACTGCATCCCTCGCCCCTCACACTGATGAATTAACACGGAAGTGGTGTCGCTATGAAATACTATTGGTTCTATGACATCTCCTTCTAAATCGAGTAACGTTTCTATGGAAACGAAAAGAGTTTCTTTTGGGAGGAGAGTATCCCCTTTCCGATGCACTATTCCTTCTTTACTGCATCCCTCGCTCCCTCCCTTTGACGAATTAACACTGAAATTGTGTCGCTATGGAATACTATGTGTTCAATAACTTCTCCTTCTAAATCGAGGAACGTTTCTACGGAGACGACAATATTTTCTTTTGGGAGGCGAGTATCACCTTTCCGATGCACTATTCCATCTTTACTGCACCCCTCGCCCCTCACACTGACGAATTAACACGGAAGTGGTGTCGCTATGAAATACTATTGGTTCTATGACATCTCCTTCTAAATCGAGTAACGTTTCTATGGAAACGACAAGAGTTTCTTTTGGGAGGAGAGTATCTCCGTTCCGATTCACTATTCCTTCTTTACTGCATCCCTCGCTCCCTCCCATTGACGAATTAACACTGAAATTGAGTCGCTATGGAATACTATGTGTTCTATAACTTCTCCTTCTAAATCGAGGATCGTTTCTACGGAAACGACAATAATTTCTTTTGGGAGGCGAGTATCCCCTTTCCGATGCACTATTCCATCTTTACTGCATCCCTCGCCCCTCACACTGATGAATTAACACGGAAGTGGTGTCGCTATGAAATACTATTGGTTCTATGACATCTCCTTCTAAATCGAGTAACGTTTCTATGGAAACGACATGAGTTTCTTTTGGGAGGAGAGTATCTCCGTTCCGATTCACTATTCCTTCATTACTGCATCCCTTGCTCCCTCCCATTGACGAATTAACACTGAAATTTTGTCGCTATGGAATACTATGTGTTCTATAACTTCTCCATCTGAATCGAGCAACGTTTCTACGGAAATGACAATATTTTCTTTTGGGAGGCGAGTATCCCCTTTCCGATGCACTATTCCATCTTTACTGCACCCCTCGCCCCTCACACTGACGAATTAACACGGAAGTGGTGTCGCTATGAAATACTATTGGTTCTATGACATCTCCTTCTAAATCGAGTAACGTTTCTATGGAATCGACAAGAGTTTCTTTTGGCAGGAGAGTATCTCCGTTCCGATTCACTATTCCTTCTTTACTGCATCCCTCGCTCCCTCCCATTGACGAATTAACACTGAATTTGAGTCGCTATGGAATACTATGTGTTCTATAACTTCTCCTTCTAAATCGAGGAACGTTTCTACGGAAACGACAATATTTTCTTTTGGGAGGCGAGTATCCCCTTTCCGATGCACTATTCCATTTTTACTGCTTCCCTCGCCCCTCACACTGACGAATTAACACGGAAGTGGTGTCGCTATGAAATACTATTGGTTCTATGACTTCTCCTTCTAAATCGAGTAACGTTTCCGTGGAAACCACAAGAGTTTCTTTTGGGAGGAGAGTATCTCCGTTGCGATTCACAATTCCTTCTTTACTGCATCCCTCGCACCCTCCCATTGACGAATTAACACTGAAATTGAGTCGCTATGGAATACTATGTGTTCTATAACTTCTCCTTCTAAATCGAGGAACGTTTCTACGGAAACGACAATATTTTCTTTTGGGAGGCGAGAACCCCCTTTCCGATGCACTATTCCATCTTTACTGCATCCCTCGCCCCTCACACTGACGAATTAACACGGAAGTGGTGTCGCTGTGAAATACTATTGGTTCTATGACTTCTCCTTCTAAATCGAGTAACGTTTCTGTGGAAACGACAAGAGTTTCTTTTGGGAAGAGAGTATCTCCGTTCCGATTCACTATTCCTTCTTTACTGCATCCCTCGCTCCCTCCCATTGACGAATTAACACTCAATTTGAGTTGCTATGGAATACTATGTGTTCTATAACTTCTCCTTCTAAATCGAGGAACGTTTCTACGGAAACGACAATATTTTCTTTTGGGAGACGAGTATCCCCTTTCCGATGCACTATTCCATCTTTACTGCATCCCTCGCCCCTCACACTGACGAATTAACACGGAAGTGGTGTCGCTATGAAATACTATTGGTTCTATGACATCTCCTTCTAAATGGAGTAACGTTTCTATGGAAACGACAAGAGTTTCTTTTGGGAGGAGAGTATCTCCGTTCCGATTCACTATTCCTTCTTTACTGCATCCCTCGCTCCCTCCCATTGACGAATTAACACTGAAATTGAGTGCTATGGAATACTATGTGTTCTATAACTTCTCCTTCTAAATCGAGGAACGTTTCTACGGAAACGACAATATTTTCTTTTGGGAGGCGAGTATCCCCTTTCCGATGCACTATTCCATCTTTACTGCATCCCTCGCCCCTCACACTGACGAATTAACACGGAAGTGGTGTCGCTATGAAATACTATTGGTTCTATGACATCTCCTTCTAAATCGAGTAACGTTTCTATGGAAACGACAAGAGTTTCTTTTGGGAGGAGAGTATCTCCGTTCCGATTCACTATTCCTTCTTTACTGCATCCCTCGCTCCCTCCCTTTGACGAATTAACACTGAAATTGTGTCGCTATGGAATACAATGTGTTCTATAACTTCTCCTTCTAAATCGAGGAACGTTTCTACGGAAACGACAATATTTTCTTTTGGGAGGCGAGTATCCCCTTTCCGATGCACTATTCCATCTTTACTGCACCCCTCGCCCCTCACACTGACGAATTAACACGGAAGTGGTGTCGCTATGAAATACTATTGGTTCTATGACATCTCCTTCTAAATCGAGTATCGTTTCTATGGAAATGACAAGAGTTTCTTTTGGGAGGAGAGTATCTCCGTTCCGATTCACTATTCCTTCTTTACTGCATCCCTCGCTCCCTCCCATTGACGAATTAACACTGAAATTGAGTCGCTATGGAATACTATGTGTTCTATAACTTCTCCTTCTAAATCGAGGAACGTTTCTACGGAAACGACAATATTTTCTTTTGGGAGACGAGTATCCCCTTTCCGATGCACTATTCCATCTTTACTGCATCCCTCGCCCCTCACACTGACGAATTAACACGGAAGTGGTGTCGCTATGAAATACTATTGGTTCTATGACATCTCCTTCCAAATCGAGTAACGTTTCTATGGAAACGACAAGAGTTTTTTTTGGGAGGAGAGTATCTCCGTTCCGATTCACTATTCCTTCTTTACTGCATCCCTCGCTCCCTCCCATTGACGAATTAACACTGAAATTGAGTCGCTATGGAATACTATGTGTTCTATAACTTCTCCTTCTAAATCGAGGAACGTTTCTACGGAAACGACAATATTTTCTTTTGGGAGACGAGTATCCCCTTTCCGATGCACTATTCCATCTTTACTGCACCCCTCGCCCCTCACACTGACGAATTAACACGGAAGTGGTGTCGCTATGAAATACTATTGGTTCTATGACATCTCCTTCTAAATCGAGTAACGTTTCTATGGAAACGACAAGAGTTTCTTTTGGGAGGAGAGTATCTCCGTTCCGATTCACTATTCCTTCTTTACTGCATCCCTCGCTCCCTCCCTTTGACGAATTAACACTGAAATTGTGTCGCTATGGAATACTATGTGTTCTATAACTTCTCCTTCTATATCGAGGAACGTTTCTACGGAAACGACAATATTTTCTTTTGGGAGGCGAGTATCCCCTTTCCGATGCACTATTCTATCTTTACTGCATCCCTCGCCCCTCACACTGACGAATTAACACGGAAGTGGTGTCGCTATGAAATACTATTGGTTCTATGACATCTCCTTCTAAATCGAGTAACGTTTCTATGGAAACGACAAGAGTTTCTTTTGCGAGGAGAGTATCTCCGTTCCGATTCACTATTCCATCTTTACTGCATCCCTCGCTCCCTCCCATTGACGAATTAACACTGAAATTGAGTCGCTATGGAATACTATGTGTTCTATAACTGCTCCTTCTAAATCGAGGAACGTTTCTACGGAAACGACAATATTTTCTTTTGGGAGGCGAGTATCCCCTTTCCGATGCACTATTCCATCTTTACTGCATCCCTCGCCCCTCACACTGACGAATTAACACGGAAGTGGTGTCGCTATGAAATACTATTGGTTCTATGACATCTCCTTCTAAATCGAGTAACGTTTCTATGGAAACGACAAGAGTTTCTTTTGGGAGGAGAGTATCTCCGTTCCGATTCACTATTCCTTCTTTACTGCATCCCTCGCTCCCTCCCTTTGACGAATTAACACTGAAATTGTGTCGCTATGGAATACAATGTGTTCTATAACTTCTACTTCTAAATCGAGGAACGTTTCTACGGAAACGACAATATTTTCTTTTGGGAGGCGAGTATCCCCTTTCCGATGCACTATTCCATCTTTACTGCATCCCTCGCCCCTCACACTGACGAATTAACACGGAAGTGGTGTCGCTATGAAATACTATTGGTTCTATGACATCTCCTTCTAAATCGAGTAACGTTTCTATGGAAACGACAAGAGTTTCTTTTGGGAGGAGAGTATCTCCGTTCCGATTCACTATTCCTTCTTTACTGCATCCCTCGCTCCCTCCCATTGACGAATTAACACTGAAATTGAGACGCTATGGAATACTATGTGTTCTATAACTTCTCCTTCTAAATCGAGGAACGTTTCTACAGAAACGACAATATTTTCTTTTGGGAGGCGAGTATCCCCTTTCCGATGCGCTATTCCATCTTTACTGCATCCCTCGCCCCTCACACTGACGAATTAACACGGAAGTGGTGTCGCTATGAAATACTATTGGTTCTATGACATCTCCTTCTAAATCGAGTAACGTTTCTATGGAAACGACAAGAGTTTCTTTTGGGAGGAGAGTATCTCCGTTCCGATTCACTATTCCTTCTTTACTGCATCCCTCGCTCCCTCCCATTGACGAATTAACACTGAAATTGAGTCGCTATGGAATACTATGTGTTCTATAACTTCTCCTTCTAAATCGAGGAACGTTTCTACGGAAACGACAATATTTTCTTTTGGGAGACGAGTATCCCCTTTCCGATGCACTATTCCATCTTTACTGCATCCCTCGCCCCTCACACTGACGAATTAACACGGAAGTGGTGTCGCTATGAAATACTATTGGTTCTATGACATCTCCTTCTAAATCGAGTAACGTTTCTATGGAAACGACAAGAGTTTCTTTTGGGAGGAGAGTATCTCCGTTCCGATTCACTATTCCTTCTTTACTGCATCCCTCGCTCCCTCCCATTGACGAATTAACACTGAAATTGAGTCGCTATGGAATACTATGTGATCTATAACTTCTCCTTCTAAATCGAGGAACGTTTCTACGGAAACGACAATATTTTCTTTTGGGAGACGAGTATCCCCTTTCCGATGCACTATTCCATCTTTACTGCACCCCTCGCCCCTCACACTGACGTATTAACACGTAAGTGGTGTCGCTATGAAATACTATTGGTTCTATGACATCTCCTTCTAAATCGAGCAACGTTTCTTTGGAAACGACAAGAGTTTCTTTTGGGAGGAGAGTATCTCCGTTCCGATATACTATTCCTTCTTTACTGCATCCCTCGCTCCCTCCCTTTGACGAATTAACACTGAAATTGTGTCGCTATGGAATACAATGTGTTCTATAACTTCTCCTTCTAAATCGAGGAACGTTTCTACGGAAACGACAATATTTTCTTTTGGGAGGCGAGTATCCCCTTTCCGATGCACTATTCCATCTTTACTGCATCCCTCGCCCCTCACACTGACGAATTAACACGGAAGTGGTGTCGCTATGAAATACTATTGGTTCTATGACATCTCCTTCTAAATCGAGTAACGTTACTATGGAAACGACCAGAGTTTCTTTTGGGAGGAGAGTATCTCCGTTCCGATTCACTATTCCTTCTTTACTGCATCCCTCGCTCCCTCCCATTGACGAATTAACACTGAAATTGAGTCGCTATGGAATACTATGTGTTCTATAACTTCTCCTTCTAAATCGAGGATCGTTTCTACGGAAACGACAGTATTTTCTTTTGGGAGGCGAGTATCCCCTTTCCGATGCACTATTCCATCTTTACTGCATCCCTCGCCCCTCACACTGACGAATTAACACGGAAGTGGTGTCGCTATGAAATACTATTGGTTCTATGACATCTCCTTCTAAATCGAGTAACGTTTCTACGGAAACGACAAGAGATTCTTTTGGGAGGAGAGTATCCCCTTTCCGATGCACTATTCCTTCTTTACTGCATCCCTCGCTCCCTCCCATTGACGAATTAACACTGAATTTGAGTCGCTATGGAATACTATGTGTTCTATAACTTCTCCTTCTAAATCGAGGAACGTTTCTACGGAAACGACAATATTTTCTTTTGGGAGGCGAGTATCCCCTTTCCGATGCGCTATTCCATCTTCACTGCACCCCTCGCCCCTCACACTGATGAATTAACACGGAAGTGGTGTCGCTATGAAATACTATTGGTTCTATGACATCTCCTTCTAAATCGAGTAACGTTTCTATGGAAACGACATGAGTTTCTTTTGGGAGGAGAGTATCTCCGTTCCGATTCACTATTCCTTCATTACTGCATCCCTCGCTCCCTCCCATTGACGAATTAACACTGAAATTGTGTCGCTATGGAATACTATGTGTTCTATAACTTCTCCTTCTAAATCGAGGAACGTTTCTACGGAAACGACAATATTTTCTTTTGGGAGACGAGTATCCCCTTTCCGATGCACTATTCCATCTTTACTGCATCCCTCGCCCCTCACACTGACGAATTAACACGGAAGTGGTGTCGCTATGAAATACTATTGGTTCTATGACATCTCCTTCTAAATCGAGTAACGTTTCTATGGAAACGACAAGAGTTTCTTTTGGGAGGAGAGTATCTCCGTTCCGATTCACTATTCCTTCTTTACTGCATCCCTCGCTCCCTCCCATTGACGAATTAACACTGAAATTGAGTCGCTATGGAATACTATGTGATCTATAACTTCTCCTTCTAAATCGAGGAACGTTTCTACGGAAACGACAATATTTTCTTTTGGGAGACGAGTATCCCCTTTCCGATGCACTATTCCATCTTTACTGCACCCCTCGCCCCTCACACTGACGTATTAACACGTAAGTGGTGTCGCTATGAAATACTATTGGTTCTATGACATCTCCTTCTAAATCGAGCAACGTTTCTTTGGAAACGACAAGAGTTTCTTTTGGGAGGAGAGTATCTCCGTTCCGATTCACTATTCCTTCTTTACTGCATCCCTCGCTCCCTCCCTTTGACGAATTAACACTGAAATTGTGTCGCTATGGAATACAATGTGTTCTATAACTTCTCCTTCTAAATCGAGGAACGTTTCTACGGAAACGACAATATTTTCTTTTGGGAGGCGAGTATCCCCTTTCCGATGCACTATTCCATCTTTACTGCATCCCTCGCCCCTCACACTGACGAATTAACACGGAAGTGGTGTCGCTATGAAATACTATTGGTTCTATGACATCTCCTTCTAAATCGAGTAACGTTACTATGGAAACGACCAGAGTTTCTTTTGGGAGGAGAGTATCTCCGTTCCGATTCACTATTCCTTCTTTACTGCATCCCTCGCTCCCTCCCATTGACGAATTAACACTGAAATTGAGTCGCTATGGAATACTATGTGTTCTATAACTTCTCCTTCTAAATCGAGGATCGTTTCTACGGAAACGACAGTATTTTCTTTTGGGAGGCGAGTATCCCCTTTCCGATGCACTATTCCATCTTTACTGCATCCCTCGCCCCTCACACTGACGAATTAACACGGAAGTGGTGTCGCTATGAAATACTATTGGTTCTATGACATCTCCTTCTAAATCGAGTAACGTTTCTACGGAAACGACAAGAGATTCTTTTGGGAGGAGAGTATCCCCTTTCCGATGCACTATTCCTTCTTTACTGCATCCCTCGCTCCCTCCCATTGACGAATTAACACTGAATTTGAGTCGCTATGGAATACTATGTGTTCTATAACTTCTCCTTCTAAATCGAGGAACGTTTCTACGGAAACGACAATTTTTTCTTTTGGGAGGCGAGTATCCCCTTTCCGATGCGCTATTCCATCTTCACTGCACCCCTCGCCCCTCACACTGATGAATTAACACGGAAGTGGTGTCGCTATGAAATACTATTGGTTCTATGACATCTCCTTCTAAATCGAGTAACGTTTCTATGGAAACGACATGAGTTTCTTTTGGGAGGAGAGTATCTCCGTTCCGATTCACTATTCCTTCATTACTGCATCCCTCGCTCCCTCCCATTGACGAATTAACACTGAAATTGTGTCGCTATGGAATACTATGTGTTCTATAACTTCTCCATCTGAATCGAGCAACGTTTCTACGGAAATGACAATATTTTCTTTTGGGAGGCGAGTATCCCCTTTCCGATGCACTATTCCATCTTTACTGCATCCCTCGCCCTTCACACTGACGAATTAACACGGAAGTGGTGTCGCTATGAAATACTACTGGTTCTATGACATCTCCTTCTAAATCGAGTAACGTTTCTATGGAAACGACAAGAGTTTCTTTTGGGAGGAGAGTATCTCCGTTCCGATTCACTATTCCTTCTTTACTGCATCCCTCGCTCCCTCCCATTGACGAATTAACACTGAAATTGAGTCGCTATGGAATACTATGTGTTCTATAACTTCTCCTTCTAAATCGAGGAACGTTTCTACGGAAACGACAATATTTTCTTTTGGGAGGCGAGTATCCCCTTTCCGATGCAATATTCCATCTTTACTGCATCCCTCGCCCCTCACACTGACGAATTAACACGGAAGTGGTGTCGCTATGAAATACTATTGGTTCTATGACATCTCCTTCTAAATCGAGTAACGTTTCTATGGAAACGACAAGAGTTTCTTTTGCGAGGAGAGTATCTCCGTTCCGATTCACTATTCCTTCTTTACTGCATCCCTCGCTCCCTCCCATTGACGAATTAACACTGAAATTGAGTCGCTATGGAATACTATGTGTTCTATAACTGCTCCTTCTAAATCGAGGAACGTTTCTACGGAAACGACAAAATTTTCTTTTGGGAGGCGAGTATCCCCTTTCCGATGCACTATTCCATCTTTACTGCATCCCTCGCCCCTCACACTGACGAATTAACACGGAAGTGGTGTCGCTATGAAATACTATTGGTTCTATGACATCTCCTTCTAAATCGAGTAACGTTTCTATGGAAACGACAAGATTTTCTTTTGGGAGGAGTGTATCTCCGTTCCGATTCACTATTCCTTCTTTACTGCATCCCTCGCTCCCTCCCTTTGACGAATTAACACTGAAATTGTGTCGCTATGGAATACAATGTGTTCTATAACTTCTACTTCTAAATCGAGGAACGTTTCTACGGAAACGACAATATTTTCTTTTGGGAGGCGAGTATCCCCTTTCCGATGCACTATTCCATCTTTACTGCATCCCTCGCCCCTCACACTGACGAATTAACACGGAAGTGGTGTCGCTATGAAATACTATTGGTTCTATGACATCTCCTTCTAAATCGAGTAACGTTTCTATGGAAACGACAAGAGTTTCTTTTGGGAGGAGAGTATCTCCGTTCCGATTCACTATTCCTTCTTTACTGCATCCCTCGCTCCCTCCCATTGACGAATTAACACTGAAATTGAGACGCTATGGAATACTATGTGTTCTATAACTTCTCCTTCTAAATCGAGGAACGTTTCTACGGAAACGACAATATTTTCTTTTGGGAGGCGAGTATCCCCTTTCCGATGCGCTATTCCATCTTTACTGCATCCCTCGCCCCTCACACTGACGAATTAACACGGAAGTGGTGTCGCTATGAAATACTATTGGTTCTATGACATCTCCTTCTAAATCGAGTAACGTTTCTATGGAAACGACAAGAGTTTCTTTTGGGAGGAGAGTATCTCCGTTCCGATTCACTATTCCTTCTTTACTGCATCCCTCGCTCCCTCCCATTGACGAATTAACACTGAAATTGAGTCGCTATGGAATACTATGTGTTCTATAACTTCTCCTTCTAAATCGAGGAACGTTTCTACGGAAACGACAATATTTTCTTTTGGGAGACGAGTATCCCCTTTCCGATGCACTATTCCATCTTTACTGCATCCCTCGCCCCTCACACTGACGAATTAACACGGAAGTGGTGTCGCTATGAAATACTATTGGTTCTATGACATCTCCTTCTAAATCGAGTAACGTTACTATGGAAACGACCAGAGTTTCTTTTGGGAGGAGAGTATCTCCGTTCCGAATCACTATTCCTTCTTTACTGCATCCCTCGCTCCCTCCCATTGACGAATTAACACTGAAATTGAGTCGCTATGGAATACTATGTGTTCTATAACTTCTCCTTCTAAATCGAGGATCGTTTCTACGGAAACGACAGTATTTTCTTTTGGGAGGCGAGTATCCCCTTTCCGATGCACTATTCCATCTTTACTGCATCCCTCGCCCCTCACACTGACGAATTAACACGGAAGTGGTGTCGCTATGAAATACTATTGGTTCTATGACATCTCCTTCTAAATCGAGTAACGTTTCTACGGAAACGACAAGAGATTCTTTTGGGAGGAGAGTATCCCCTTTCCGATGCACTATTCCTTCTTTACTGCATCCCTCGCTCCCTCCCATTGACGAATTAACACTGAATTTGAGTCGCTATGGAATACTATGTGTTCTATAACTTCTCCTTCTAAATCGAGGAACGTTTCTACGGAAACGACAATATTTTCTTTTGGGAGGCGAGTATCCCCTTTCCGATGCGCTATTCCATCTTTACTGCACCCCTCGCCCCTCACACTGATGAATTAACACGGAAGTGGTGTCGCTATGAAATACTATTGGTTCTATGACATCTCCTTCTAAATCGAGTAACGTTTCTATGGAAACGACATGAGTTTCTTTTGGGAGGAGAGTATCTCCGTTCCGATTCACTATTCCTTCATTACTGCATCCCTCGCTCCCTCCCATTGACGAATTAACACTGAAATTGTGTCGCTATGGAATACTATGTGTTCTATAACTTCTCCATCTGAATCGAGCAACGTTTCTACGGAAATGACAATATTTTCTTTTGGGAGGCGAGTATCCCCTTTCCGATGCACTATTCCATCTTTACTGCATCCCTCGCCCTTCACACTGACGAATTAACACGGAAGTGGTGTCGCTATGAAATACTACTGGTTCTATGACATCTCCTTCTAAATCGAGTAACGTTTCTATGGAAACGACAAGAGTTTCTTTTGGGAGGAGAGTATCTCCGTTCCGATTCACTATTCCTTCTTTACTGCATCCCTCGCTCCCTCCCATTGACGAATTAACACTGAAATTGAGTCGCTATGGAATACTATGTGTTCTATAACTTCTCCTTCTAAATCGAGGAACGTTTCTACGGAAACGACAATATTTTCTTTTGGGAGGCGAGTATCCCCTTTCCGATGCACTATTCCATCTTTACTGCATCCCTCGCCCCTCACACTGACGAATTAACACGGAAGTGGTGTCGCTATGAAATACTATTGGTTCTATGACTTCTCCTTCTAAATCGAGTAACGTTTCTATGGAAACGACAAGAATTTCTTTTGGGTGGAGAGTATCTCCGTTCCGATTCACTATTCCTTCTTTACTGCATCCCTCGCTCCCTCCCATTGACGAATTAACACTGAAATTGAGTCGCTATGGAATACTATGTGTTCTATAACTTCTCCTTCTAAATCGAGGAACGTTTCTACGGAAACGACAATATTTTCTTTTGGGATGCGAGTATCCCCTTTCCGATGCACTATTCCATCTTTACTGCATCCCTCGCCCCTCACACTGACGAATTAACACGGAAGTGGTGTCGCTATGAAATACTATTGGTTCTATGACATCTCCTTCTAAATGGAGTAACGTTTCTATGGAAACGACAAGAGTTTCTTTTGGGAGGAGAGTATCTCCGTTCCGATTCACTATTCCTTCTTTTCTGCATCCCTCGCTCCCTCCCATTGACGAATTAACACTGAAATTGAGTCGCTATGGAATACTATGTGTTCAATAATTTTTCCTTCTAAATCGAGGAACGTTTCTACGGAAACGACAATATTTTCTTTTGGGAGGCGAGTATCCCCTTTCCGATGCACTATTCCATCTTTACTGCATCCCTCGCCCCTCACACTGACGAATTAACACGGAAGTGGTGTCGCTATGAAATACTATTGGTTCTATGACATCTCCTTCTAAATCGAGTAACGTTTCTATGGAAACGACAAGAGTTTCTTTTGGGAGGAGAGTATCTCCGTTCCGATTCACTATTCCTTCTTTACTGCATCCCTCGTTCCCTCCCATTGACGAATTAACACTGAAATTGAGTCGCTATGGAATACTATGTGTTCTATAACTTCTCCTTCTAAATCGAGGAACGTTTCTACGGAAACGAAAATATTTTCTTTTGGGAGGCGAGTATCCCCTTATCGATGCACTATTCCATCTTTACTGCATCCCTCGCCAATCACACTGACGAATTAACACAGAAGTGGTGTCGCTATGAAATACTATTGGTTCTATGACATCTCCTTCTAAATCGAGTAACGTTTCTATGGAAACGACAAGAGTTTCTTTTGGGAGGAGAGTATCTCCGTTCCGATTCACTATTCCTTCTTTACTGCCTCCCTCGCTCCCTCTCATTGACGAATTAACACTGAAATTGAGTCGCTATGGAATACTATGTGTTCTATAACTTCTCCTTCTAAATCGAGGAACGTTTCTACGGAAACGACAATATTTTCTTTTGGGAGGCGAGTATCCCCTTTCCGATGCACTATTCCATCTTTACTGCATCCCTCGCCCCTCACACTGACGAATTAACACGGAAGTGGTGTCGCTGTGAAATACTATTGGTTCTATGACTTCTCCTTATAAATCGAGTAACGTTTCTGTGGAAACGACAAGAGTTTCTTTTGGGAAGAGAGTATCTCCGTTCCGATTCACTATTCCTTCTTTACTGCATCCCTCGCTCCCTCCCATTGACGAATTAAGACTGAATTTGAGTCGCTATGGAATACTATGTGTTCTATAACTTCTCCTTCTAAATCGAGGAACGTTTCTACGGAAACGACAATAGTTTCTTTTGGGAGGCGAGTATCCCCTTTCCGATGCACTATTCCATCTTTACTGCATCCCTCGCCCCTCACACTGACGAATTAACACGGAAGTGGTGTCGCTATTAAATACTATTGGTTCTATGACATCTCCTTCTAAATCGAGTAACGTTTCTATGGAAACGACAAGAGTTTCTTTTGGGAGGAGAGTATCTCCGTTCCGATTCACTATTCCTTCTTTACTGCATCCCTCGCTCCCTCCCATTGACGAATTAACACTGAAATTGAGTCGCTATGGAATACTATGTGTTCTATAACTTCTCCTTCTAAATCGAGGAACGTTTCTACGGAAACGACAATATTTTCTTTTGGGAGGCGAGTATCCCCTTTCCGATGCACTATTCCATCTTTACTGCACCCCTCGCCCCTCACACTGACGAATTAACACGGAAGTGGTGTCGCTATGAAATACTATTGGTTCTATGACATCTCCTTCTAAATCGAGTAACGTTTCTATGGAAACGACAAGAGTTTCTTTTGGGAGGAGAGTATCTCCGTTCCGATTCACTATTCCTTCTTTACTGCATCCCTCGCTCCCTCCCTTTGACGAATTAACACTGAAATTGTGTCGCTATGGAATACTATGTGTTCTATAACTTCTCCTTCTAAATCGAGGAACGTTTCTACGGAAACGACAATATTTTCTTTTGGGAGGCGAGTATCCCCTTTCCGATGCACTATTCCATCTTTACTGCATCCCTCGCCCCTCACACTGACGAATTAACACGGAAGTGGTGTCGCTATGAAATACTATTGGTTCTATGACATCTCCTTCTAAATCGAGTAACGTTTCTATGGAAACGACAAGAGTTTCTTTTGCGAGGAGAGTATCTCCGTTCCGATTCACTATTCCTTCTTTACTGCATCCCTCGCTCCCTCCCATTGACGAATTAACACTGAAATTGAGTCGCTATGGAATACTATGTGTTCTATAACTTCTCCTTCTAAATCGAGGAACGTTTCTACGGAAACGACAATATTTTCTTTTGGGAGGCGAGTATCCCCTTTCCGATGCACTATTCCATCTTTACTGCATCCCTCGCCCCTCACACTGACGAATTAACACGGAAGTGGTGTCGCTATGAAATACTATTGGTTCTATGACATCTCCTTCTAAATCGAGTAACGTTTCTATGGAAACGACAAGAGTTTCTTTTGGGAGGAGAGTATCTCCGTTCCGATTCACTATTCCTTCTTTACTGCATCCCTCGCTCCCTCCCTTTGACAAATTAACACTGAAATTGTGTCGCTATGGAATACAATGTGTTCTATAACTTCTCCTTCTAAATCGAGGAACGTTTCTACGGAAACGACAATATTTTCTTTTGGGAGGCGAGTATCCCCTTTCCGATGCACTATTCCATCTTTACTGCATCCCTCGCCCCTCACACTGACGAATTAACACGGAAGTGGTGTCGCTATGAAATACTATTGGTTCTATGACATCTCCTTCTAAATCGAGTAACGTTTCTATGGAAACGACAAGAGTTTCTTTTGGGAGGAGAGTATCTCCGTTCCGATTCACTATTCCTTCTTTACTGCATCCCTCGCTCCCTCCCATTGACGAATTAACACTGAAATTGAGACGCTATGGAATACTATGTGTTCTATAACTTCTCCTTCTAAATCGAGGAATGTTTCTACGGAAACGACAATATTTTCTTTTGGGAGGCGAGTATCCCCTTTCCGATGCACTATTCCATCTTTACTGCATCCCTCGCCCCTCACACTGACGAATTAACACGGAAGTGGTGTCGCTATGAAATACTATTGGTTCTATGATATCTCCTTCTAAATCGAGTAACGTTTCTATGGAAACGACAAGAGTTTCTTTTGGGAGGAGAGTATCTCCGTTCCGATTCACTATTCCTTCTTTACTGCATCCCTCGCTTCCTCCCTTTGACGAATTAACACTGAAATTGTGTCGCTATGGAATACAATGTGTTCTATAACTTCTCCTTCTAAATCGAGGAACGTTTCTACGGAAACGACAATATTTTCTTTTGGGAGACGAGTATCCCCTTTCCGATGCACTATTCCATCTTTACTGCACCCCTCGCCCCTCACACTGACGAATTAACACGGAAGTGGTGTCGCTATGAAATACTATTGGTTCTATGACATCTCCTTCTAAATCGAGTGACGTTTCTATGGAAACGACAAGAGTTTCTTTTGGGAGGAGAGTATCTCCGTTCCGATTCACTATTCCTTCTTTACTGCATCCCTCGCTCCCTCCCATTGACGAATTAACACTGAAATTGAGTCGCTATGGAATACTATGTGTTCTATAACTTCTCCTTCTAAATCGAGGAACGTTTCTACGGAAACGACAATATTTTCTTTTGGGAGACGAGTATCCCCTTTCCGATGCACTATTCTATCTTTACTGCATCCCTCGCCCCTCACACTGACGAATTAACACGGAAGTGGTGTCGCTATGAAATACTATTGGTTCTATGACATCTCCTTCTAAATCGAGTAACGTTTCTATGGAAACGACAAGAGTTTCTTTTGGGAGGAGAGTATCTCCGTTCCGATTCACTATTCCTTCTTTACTGCATCCCTCGCTCCCTCCCATTGACGGATTAACACTGAAATTGAGTCGCTATGGAATACTATGTGATCTATAACTTCTCCTTCTAAATCGAGGAACGTTTCTACGGAAACGACAATATTTTCTTTTGGGAGACGAGTATCCCCTTTCCGATGCACTATTCCATCTTTACTGCACCCCTCGCCCCTCACACTGATGAATTAACACGGAAGTGGTGTCGCTATGAAATACTATTGGTTCTATGACATCTCCTTCTAAATCGAGTAACGTTTCTATGGAAACGACAAGAGTTTCTTTTGGGAGGAGAGTATCTCCGTTCCGATTCACTATTCCTTCTTTACTGCATCCCTCGCTCCCTCCCTTTGACGAATTAACACTGAAATTGTGTCGCTATGGAATACAATGTGTTCTATAACTTCTCCTTCCAAATCGAGGAACGTTTCTACGGAAACGACAATATTTTCTTTTGGGAGGCGAGTATCCCCTTTCCGATGCACTATTCCATCTTTACTGCATCCCTCGCCCCTCACACTGACGAATTAACACGGAAGTGGTGTCGCTATGAAATACTATTGGTTCTATGACATCTCCTTCTAAATCGAGTAACGTTACTATGGAAACGACCAGAGTTTCTTTTGGGAGGAGAGTATCTCCGTTCCGATTCACTATTCCTTCTTTACTGCATCCCTCGCTCCCTCCCATTGACGAATTAACACTGAAATTGAGTCGCTATGGAATACTATGTGTTCTATAACTTCTCCTTCTAAATCGAGGATCGTTTCTACGGAAACGACAGTATTTTCTTTTGGGAGGCGAGTATCCCCTTTCCGATGCACTATTCCATCTTTACTGCATCCCTCGCCCCTCACACTGACGAATTAACACGGAAGTGGTGTCGCTATGAAATACTATTGGTTCTATGACATCTCCTTCTAAATCGAGTAACGTTTCTATGGAAACGACAAGAGATTCTTTTGGGAGGAGAGTATCCCCTTTCCGATGCACTATTCCTTCTTTACTGCATCCCTCGCTCCCTCCCATTGACGAATTAACACTGAATTTGAGTCGCTATGGAATACTATGTGTTCTATAACTTCTCCTTCTAAATCGAGGAACGTTTCTACGGAAACGACAATATTTCCTTTTGGGAGGCGAGTATCCCCTTTCCGATGCACTATTCCATCTTTACTGCACCCCTCGCCCCTCACACTGATGAATTAACACGGAAGTGGTGTCGCTATGAAATACTATTGGTTCTATGACATCTCCTTCTAAATCGAGTAACGTTTCTATGGAAACGACATGAGTTTCTTTTAGGAGGAGAGTATCTCCGTTCCGATTCACTATTCCTTCATTACTGCATCCCTCGCTCCCTCCCATTGACGAATTAACACTGAAATTGTGTCGCTATGGAATACTATGTGTTCTATAACTTCTCCATCTGAATCGAGCAACGTTTCTACGGAAATGACAATATTTTCTTTTGGGAGGCGAGTATCCCCTTTCCGATGCACTATTCCATCTTTACTGCATCCCTCGCCCTTCACACTGACGAATTAACACGGAAGTGGTGTCGCTATGAAATACTACTGGTTCTATGACATCTCCTTCTAAATCGAGTAACGTTTCTATGGAAACGACAAGAGTTTCTTTTGGGAGGAGAGTATCTCCGTTCCGATTCACTATTCCTTCTTTACTGCATCCCTCGCTCCCTCCCATTGACGAATTAACACTGAAATTGAGTCGCTATGGAATACTATGTGTTCTATAACTTCTCCTTCTAAATCGAGGAACGTTTCTACGGAAACGACAATATTTTCTTTTGGGAGGCGAGTATCCCCTTTCCGATGCACTATTCCATCTTTACTGCATCCCTCGCCCCTCACACTGACGAATTAACACGGAAGTGGTGTCGCTATGAAATACTATTGGTTCTATGACTTCTCCTTCTAAATCGAGTAACGTTTCTATGGAAACGACAAGAATTTCTTTTGGGTGGAGAGTATCTCCGTTCCGATTCACTATTCCTTCTTTACTGCATCCCTCGCTCCCTCCCATTGACGAATTAACACTGAAATTGAGTCGCTATGGAATACTATGTGTTCTATAACTTCTCCTTCTAAATCGAGGAACGTTTCTACGGAAACGACAATATTTTCTTTTGGGATGCGAGTATCCCCTTTCCGATGCACTATTCCATCTTTACTGCATCCCTCGCCCCTCACACTGACGAATTAACACGGAAGTGGTGTCGCTGTGAAATACTATTGGTTCTATGACTTCTCCTTCTAAATCGAGTAACGTTTCTGTGGAAACGACAAGAGTTTCTTTTGGGAAGAGAGTATCTCCGTTTCGATTCACTATTCCTTCTTTACTGCATCCCTCGCTCCCTCCCATTGACGAATTAAGACTGAATTTGAGTCGCTATGGAATACTATGTGTTCTATAACTTCTCCTTCTAAATCGAGGAACGTTTCTACGGAAACGACAATAGTTTCTTTTGGGAGGCGAGTATCCCCTTTCCGATGCACTATTCCATCTTTACTGCATCCCTCGCCCCTCACACTGACGAATTAACACGGAAGTGGTGTCGCTATGAAATACTATTGGTTCTATGACATCTCCTTCTAAATCGAGTAACGTTTCTATGGAAACGACAAGAGTTTCTTTTGGGAGGAGAGTATCTCCGTTCCGATTCACTATTCCTTCTTTACTGCATCCCTCGCTCCCTCCCATTGACGAATTAACACTGAAATTGAGTCGCTATGGAATACTATGTGTTCTATAACTTCTCCTTCTAAATCGAGGAACGTTTCTACGGAAACGACAATATTTTCTTTTGGGAGGCGAGTATCCCCTTTCCGATGCACTATTCCATCTTTACTGCACCCCTCGCCCCTCACACTGACGAATTAACACGGAAGTGGTGTCGCTATGAAACACTATTGGTTCTATGACATCTCCTTCTAAATCGAGTAACGTTTCTATGGAAACGACAAGAGTTTCTTTTGGGAGGAGAGTATCTCCGTTCCGATTCACTATTCCTTCTTTACTGCATCCCTCGCTCCCTCCCTTTGACGAATTAACACTGAAATTGTGTCGCTATGGAATACAATGTGTTCTATAACTTCTCCTTCTAAATCGAGGAACGTTTCTACGGAAACGACAATAATTTCTTTTGGGAGGCGAGTATCCCCTTTCCGATGCACTATTCCATCTTTACTGCATCCCTCGCCCCTCACACTGACGAATTAACACGGAAGTGGTGTCGCTATGAAATACTATTGGTTCTATGACATCTCCTTCTAAATCGAGTAACGTTACTATGGAAACGACAAGAGTTTCTTTTGGGAGGAGAGTATCTCCGTTCCGATTCACTATTCCTTCTTTACTGCATCCCTCGCTCCCTCCCATTGACGAATTAACACTGAAATTGAGTCGCTATGGAATACTATGTGTTCTATAACTTCTCCTTCTAAATCGAGGATCGTTTCTACGGAAACGACAGTATTTTCTTTTGGGAGGCGAGTATCCCCTTTCCGATGCACTATTCCATCTTTACTGCATCCCTCGCCCCTCACACTGACGAATTAACACGGAAGTGGTGTCGCTATGAAATACTATTGGTTCTATGACATCTCCTTCTAAATCGAGTAACGTTTCTATGGAAACGACAAGAGTTTCTTTTGGGAGGAGAGTATCCCCTTTCCGATGCACTATTCCTTCTTTACTGCAACCCTCGCTCCCTCCCATTGACGAATTAACACTGAATTTGAGTCGCTATGGAATACTATGTGTTCTGTAACTTCTCCTTCTAAATCGAGGAACGTTTCTACGGAAACGACAATATTTTCTTTTGGGAGGCGAGTATCCCCTTTCCGATTCACTATTCCATCTTTACTGCACCCCTCGCCCCTCACACTGACGAATTAACACGGAAGTGGTGTCGCTATGAAATACTATTGGTTCTATGACATCTCCTTCTAAATCGAGTAACGTTTCTATGGAAACGACAAGAGTTTCTTTTGGGAGGAGAGTATCCCCTTTCCGATGCACTATTCCCTCTTTACTGCATCCCTCGCTCCCTCCCTTTGACGAATTAACACTGAAATTGTGTCGCTATGGAATACTATGTGTTCTATAACTTCTCCTTCTAAATCGAGGAACGTTTCTACGGAAACGACAATATTTTCTTTTGGGAGGCGAGTATCCCCTTTCCGATGCACTATTCCATCTTTACTGCACCCCTCGCCCCTCACACTGACGTATTAACACGGAAGTGGTGTCGCTATGAAATACTATTGGTTCTATGACATCTCCTTCTAAATCGAGTAACGTGTCTATGGAAACGACAAGAGTTTCTTTTGGGAGGAGAGTATCTCCGTTCCGATTCACTATTCCTTCTTTACTGCATCCCTCGCTCCCTCCCATTGACGAATTAACACTGAAATTGAGTCGCTATCGAATACTATGTGTTCTATAACTTCTCCTTCTAAATCGAGGATCGTTTCTACGGAAACGACAATATTTTCTTTTGGGAGGCAAGTATCCCCTTTCCGATGCACTATTCCATCTTTACTGCATCCCTCGCCCCTCACACTGATGAATTAACACGGAAGTGGTGTCGCTATGAAATACTATTGGTTCTATGACATCTCCTTCTAAATCGAGTAACGTTTCTATGGAAACGACATGAGTTTCTTTTGGGAGGAGAGTATCTCCGTTCCGATTCACTATTCCTTCTTTACTGCATCCCTCGCTCCCTCCCATTGACGAATTAACACTGAAATTGTGTCGCTATGGAATACTATGTGTTCTATAACTTCTCCATCTGAATCGAGCAACGTTTCTACGGAAATGACAATATTTTCCTTTGGGAGGCGAGTATCCCCTTTCCGATGCACTATTCCATCTTTACTGCATCCCTCGCCCCTCACACTGACGAATTAACACGGAAGTGGTGTCGCTATGAAATACTATTGGTTCTATGACATCTCCTTCTAAATCGAGTAACGTTTCTATGGAAACGACAAGAGTTTCTTTTGGGAGGAGAGTATCTCCGTTCCGATTCACTATTCCTTCTTTACTGCATCCCTCGCTCCCTCCCATTGACGAATTAACACTGAAATTGAGTCGCTATGGAATACTATGTGTTCTATAACTTCTCCTTCTAAATGGAGGAACGTTTCTACGGAAACGACAATATCTACTTTTGGGAGGCGAGTATCCCCTTCCCGATGCTCAATTCCATCTTTACTGCATCCCTCGCCCCTCACACTGAAGAATTAAGAAGGTAGTGGTGTCGCTATGAAATACTATTGGTTCTATGACATCTCCTTCTAAATCGAGTAACGTTTCTATGGAAACGACAAGAGTTTCTTTTGGGAGGAGAGTATCTCCGTTCCGATTCACTATTCCTTCTTTACTGCATCCCTCGCTCCCTCCCTTTGACGAATTAACACTGAAATTGTGTCGCTATGGAATACAATGTGTTCTATAACTTCTCCTTCTAAATCGAGGAACGTTTCTACGGAAACGACAATATTTTCTTTTGGGAGGCGAGTATCCCCTTTCCGATGCACTATTCCATCTTTACTGCATCCCTCGCCCCTCACACTGACGAATTAACACGGAAGTGGTGTCGCTATGAAATACTATTGGTTCTATGACATCTCCTTCTAAATCGAGTAACGTTTCTATGGAAACGACAAGAGTTTCTTTTGGGAGGAGAGTATCTCCGTTCCGATTCACTATTCCTTCTTTACTGCATCCCTCGCTCCCTCCCTTTGACGAATTAACACTGAAATTGTGTCGCTATGGAATACAATGTGTTCTATAACTTCTCCTTCTAAATCGAGGAACGTTTCTACGGAAACGACAATATTTTCTTTTGGGAGGCGAGTATCCCCTTTCCGATGCACTATTCCATCTTTACTGCATCCCTCGCCCCTCACACTGACGAATTAACACGGAAGTGGTGTCGCTATGAAATACTATTGGTTCTGTGACATCTTCTTCTAAATCGAGTAACGTTACTATGGAAACGACAAGAGTTTCTTTTGGGAGGAGAGTATCTCCGTTCCGATTCACTATTCCTTCTTTACTGCATCCCTCGCTCCCTCCCATTGACGAATTAACACTGAAATTGAGTCGCTATGGAATACTATGTGTTCTATAAATTCTCCTTCTAAATCGAGGATCGTTTCTACGGAAACGACAGTATTTTCTTTTGGGAGGCGCGTATCCCCTTTCCGATGCACTATTCCATCTTTACTGCATCCCTCGCCCCTCACACTGACGAATTAACACGGAAGTGGTGTCGCTAAGAAATACTATTGGTTCTATGACATCTCCTTCTAAATCGAGTAACGTTTCTATGGAAACGACAAGAGTTTCTTTTGGGAGGAGAGTATCCCCTTTCCGATGCACTATTCCTTCTTTACTGCATCCCTCACTCCCTCCCTTTGACGAATTAACACTGAAATTGTGTCGCTATGGAATACTATGTGTTCTATAACTTCTCCTTCTAAATCGAGGAACGTTTCTACGGAAACGACAATATTTTCTTTTGGGAGGCGAGTATCCCCTTTCCGATGCACTATTCCATCTTTACTGCACCCCTCGCCCCTCACACTGACGAATTAACACGGAAGTGGTGTCGCTATGAAATACTATTGGTTCTATGACATCTCCTTCTAAATCGAGTAACGTTTCTATGGAAACGACAAGAGTTTCTTTTGGGAGGAGAGTATCTCCGTTCCGATTCACTATTCCTTCTTTACTGCATCCCTCGCACCCTCCCATTGACGAAATAACACTGAAATTGAGTCGCTATGGAATACTATGTGTTCTATAACTTCTCCTTCTAAATCGAGGATCGTTTCTACGGAAACGACAATATTTTCTTTTGGGAGGCGAGTATCCCCTTTCCGATGCACTATTCCATCTTTACTGCATCCCTCGCCCCTCACACTGATGAATTAACACGGAAGTGGTGTCGCTATGAAATACTATTGGTTCTATGACATCTCCTTCTAAATCGAGTAACGTTTCTATGGAAACGACATGAGTTTCTTTTGGGAGGAGAGTATGTCCGTTCCGATTCACTATTCCTTCTTTACTGCATCCCTCGCTCCCTCCCATTGACGAATTAACACTGAAATTGTGTCGCTATGGAATACTATGTGTTCTATAACTTCTCCATCTGAATCGAGCAACGTTTCTACGGAAATGACAATATTTTCTTTTGGGAGGCGAGTATCCCCTTTCCGATGCACTATTCCATCTTTACTGCATCCCTCGCCCCTCACACTGACGAATTAACACGGAAGTGGTGTCGCTATGAAATACTATTGGTTCTATGACATCTCCTTCTAAATCGAGTAACGTTTCTATGGAAACGACAAGAGTTTCTTTTGGGAGGAGAGTATCTCCATTCCGATTCACTATTCCTTCTTTACTGCATCCCTCGCTCCCTCCCATTGACGAATTAACACTGAAATTGAGTCGCTATGGAATACTATGTGTTCTATAACTTCTCCTTCTAAATGGAGGAACGTTTCTACGGAAACGACAATATCTACTTTTGGGAGGCGAGTATCCCCTTTCCGATGCACAATTCCATCTTTACTGCATCCCTCGCCCCTCACACTGACGAATTAACACGGAAGTGGTGTCGCTGTGAAATACTATTGGTTCTATGACTTCTCCTTCTAAATCGAGTAACGTTTCTGTGGAAACGACAAGAGTTTCTTTTGGGAAGAGAGTATCTCCGTTCCGATTCACTATTCCTTCTTTACTGCATCCCTCGCTCCCTCCCATTGACGAATTAAGACTGAATTTGAGTCGCTATGGAATACTATGTGTTCTATAACTTCTCCTTCTAAATCGAGGAACGTTTCTACGGAAACGACAATAGTTTCTTTTGGGAGGCGGTATCCCCTTTCCGATGCACTATTCCATCTTTACTGCATCCCTCGCCCCTCACACTGACGAATTAACACGGAAGTGGTGTCGCTATGAAATACTATTGGTTCTATGACATCTCCTTCTAAATCGAGTAACGTTTCTATGGAAACGACAAGAGTCTCTTTTGGGAGGAGAGTATCTCCGTTCCGATTCACTATTCCTTCTTTACTGCATCCCTCGCTCCCTCCCATTGACGAATTAACACTGAAATTGAGTCGCTATGGAATACTATGTGTTCTATAACTTCTCCTTCTAAATCGAGGAACGTTTCTACGGAAACGACAATATTTTCTTTTGGGAGGCGAGTATCCCCTTTCCGATGCACTATTCCATCTTTACTGCACCCCTCGCCCCTCACACTGACGAATTAACACGGAAGTGGTGTCGCTATGAAACACTATTGGTTCTATGACATCTCCTTCTAAATCGAGTAACGTTTCTATGGAAACGACAAGAGTTTCTTTTGGGAGGAGAGTATCTCCGTTCCGATTCACCATTCCTTCTTTACTGCATCCCTCTCTCCCTCCCTTTGACGAATTAACACTGAAATTGTGTCGCTATGGAATACAATGTGTTCTATAACTTCTCCTTCGAAATCGAGGAACGTTTCTACGGAAACGACAATAATTTCTTTTGGGAGGCGAGTATCCCCTTTCCGATGCACTATTCCATCTTTACTGCATCCCTCGCCCCTCACACTGACGAATTAACACGGAAGTGGTGTCGCTATGAAATACTATTGGTTCTATGACATCTCCTTCTAAATCGAGTAACGTTACTATGGAAACGACAAGAGTTTCTTTTGGGAGGAGAGTATCTCCGTTCCGATTCACTATTCCTTCTTTACTGCATCCCTCGCTCCCTCCCATTGACGAATTAACACTGAAATTGAGTCGCTATGGAATACTATGTGTTCTATAACTTCTCCTTCTAAATCGAGGATCGTTTCTACGGAAACGACAGTATTTTCTTTTGGGAGGCGAGTATCCCCTTTCCGATGCACTATTCCATCTTTACTGCTTCCCTCGCCCCTCACACTGACGAATTAACACGGAAGTGGTGTCGCTATGAAATACTATTGGTTCTATGACATCTCCTTCTAAATCGAGTAACGTTTCTATGGAAACGACAAGAGTTTCTTTTGGGAGGAGAGTATCCCCTTTCCGATGCACTATTCCTTCTTTACTGCATCCCTCGCTCCCTCCCATTGACGAATTAACCCTGAATTTGAGTCGCTATGGAATACTATGTATTCTATAACTTCTCCTTCTAAATCGAGGAACGTTTCTACGGAAACGACAATATTTTCTTTTGGGAGGCGAGTATCCCCTTTCCGATTCACTATTCCATCTTTACTGCACCCCTCGCCCCTCACACTGACGAATTAACACGGAAGTGGTGTCGCTATGAAATACTATTGGTTCTATGACATCTCCTTCTAAATCGAGTAACGTTTCTATGGAAACGACAAGAGTTTCTTTTGGGAGGAGAGTATCTCCGTTCCGATTCACTATTCCTTCTTTACTGCATCCCTCGCTCCCTCCCATTGACGAATTAACACTGAAATTGAGTCGCTATGGAATACTATGTGTTCTATAACTTCTCCTTCTAAATGGAGGAACGTTTCTACGGAAACGACAATATCTACTTTTGGGAGGCGAGTATCCCCTTCCCGATGCTCAATTCCATCTTTACTGCATCCCTCGCCCCTCACACTGAAGAATTAAGAAGGTAGTGGTGTCGCTATGAAATACTATTGGTTCTATGACATCTCCTTCTAAATCGAGTAACGTTTCTATGGAAACGACAAGAGTTTCTTTTGGGAGGAGAGTATCTCCGTTCCGATTCACTATTCCTTCTTTACTGCATCCCTCGCTCCCTCCCTTTGACGAATTAACACTGAAATTGTGTCGCTATGGAATACAATGTGTTCTATAACTTCTCCTTCTAAATCGAGGAACGTTTCTACGGAAACGACAATATTTTCTTTTGGGAGGCGAGTATCCCCTTTCCGATGCACTATTCCATCTTTACTGCATCCCTCGCCCCTCACACTGACGAATTAACACGGAAGTGGTGTCGCTATGATATACTATTGGTTCTATGACATCTCCTTCTAAATCGAGTAACGTTTCTATGGAAACGACAAGAGTTTCTTTTGGGAGGAGAGTATCTCCGTTCCGATTCACTATTCCTTCTTTACTGCATCCCTCGCTCCCTCCCTTTGACGAATTAACACTGAAATTGTGTCGCTATGGAATACAATGTGTTCTATAACTTCTCCTTCTAAATCGAGGAACGTTTCTACGGAAACGACAATATTTTCTTTTGGGAGTAGAGTATCCCCTTTCCGATGCACTATTCCATCTTTACTGCATCCCTCGCCCCTCACACTGACGAATTAACACGGAAGTGGTGTCGCTATGAAATACTATTGGTTCTATGACATCTTCTTCTAAATCGAGTAACGTTACTATGGAAACGACAAGAGTTTCTTTTGGGAGGAGAGTATCTCCGTTCCGATTCACTATTCCTTCTTTACTGCATCCCTCGCTCCCTCCCATTGACGAATTAACACTGAAATTGAGTCGCTATGGAATACTATGTGTTCTATAACTTCTCCTTCTAAATCGAGGATCGAATCTACGGAAACGACAGTATTTTCTTTGGGAGGCGAGTATCCCCTTTCCGATGCACTATTCCATCTTTACTGCATCCCTCGCCCCTCACACTGACGAATTAACACGGAAGTGGTGTCGCTATGAAATACTATTGGTTCTATGACATCTCCCTCTAAATCGAGTAACGTTTCTATGGAAACGACAAGAGTTTCTTTTGGGAGGAGAGTATCCCCTTTCCGATGCACTATTCCTTCTTTACTGCATCCCTCGCTCCCTCCCTTTGACGAATTAACACTGAAATTGTGTCGCTATGGAATACTATGTGTTCTATAACTTCTCCTTCTAAATCGAGGAACGTTTCTACGGAAACGACAATATTTTCTTTTGGGAGGCGAGTATCCCCTTTCCGATGCACTATTCCATCTTTACTGCACCCCTCGCCCCTCACACTGACGAATTAACACGGAAGTGGTGTCGCTATGAAATACTATTGGTTCTATGACATCTCCTTCTAAATCGAGTAACGTTACTATGGAAACGACAAGAGTTTCTTTTGGGAGGAGAGTATCTCCGTTCCGATTCACTATTCCTTCTTTACTGCATGCCTCGCTCCCTCCCATTGACGAATTAACACTGAAATTGAGTCGCTATGGAATACTATGTGTTCTATAACTTCTCCTTCTAAATCGAGGATCGTTTCTACGGAAACGACAGTATTTTCTTTTGGGAGGCGAGTATCCCCTTTCCGATGCACTATTCCATCTTTACTGCATCCCTCGCCCCTCACACTGACGAATTAACACGGAAGTGGTGTCGTTATGAAATACTATTGGTTCTATGACATCTCCTTCTAAATCGAGTAACGTTTCTATGGAAACGACAAGAGTTTCTTTTGGGAGGAGAGTATCCCCTTTCCGATGCACTATTCCTTCTTTACTGCATCCCTCGCTCCCTCCCATTGACGAATTAACACTGAATTTGAGTCGCTATGGAATACTATGTGTTCTATAACTTCTCCTTCTAAATCGAGGAACGTTTCTACGGAAACGACAATATTTTCTTTTGGGAGGCGAGTATCCCCTTTCCGATTCACTATTCCATCTTTACTGCACCCCTCGCCCCTCACACTGACGAATTAACACGGAAGTGGTGTCGCTATGAAATACTATTGGTTCTATGACATCTCCTTCTAAATCGAGTAACGTTTCTATGGAAACGACAAGAGTTTCTTTTGGGAGGAGGGTATCCCCTTTCCGATGCACTATTCCCTCTTTACTGCATCCCTCGCTCCCTCCCTTTGACGAATTAACACTGAAATTGTGTCGCTATGGAATACTATGTGTTCTATAACTTCTCCTTCTAAATCGAGGAACGTTTCTACGGAAACGACAATATTTTCATTTGGGAGGCGAGTATCCCCTTTCCGATGCACTATTCCATCTTTACTGCACCCCTCGCCCCTCACACTGACGAATTAACACGGAAGTGGTGTCGCTATGAAATACTATTGGTTCTATGACATCTCCTTCTAAATCGAGTAACGTGTCTATGGAAACGACAAGAGTTTCTTTTGGGAGGAGAGTATCTCCGTTCCGATTCACTATTCCTTCTTTACTGCATCCCTCGCTCCCTCCCATTGACGAATTAACACTGAAATTGAGTCGCTATCGAATACTATGTGTTCTATAACTTCTCCTTCTAAATCGAGGATCGTTTCTACGGAAACGACAATATTTTCTTTTGGGAGGCAAGTATCCCCTTTCCGATGCACTATTCCATCTTTACTGCATCCCTCGCCCCTCACACTGATGAATTAACACGGAAGTGGTGTCGCTATGAAATACTATTGGTTCTATGACATCTCCTTCTAAGTCGAGTAACGTTTCTATGGAAACGACATGAGTTTCTTTTGGGAGGAGAGTATCTCCGTTCCGATTCACTATTCCTTCTTTACTGCATCCCTCGCTCCCTCCCATTGACGAATTAACACTGAAATTGTGTCGCTATGGAATACTATGTGTTCTATAACTTCTCCATCTGAATCGAGCAACGTTTCTACGGAAATGACAATATTTTCCTTTGGGAGGCGAGTATCCCCTTTCCGATGCACTATTCCATCTTTACTGCATCCCTCGCTTCTCACACTGACGAATTAACACGGAAGTGGTGTCGCTATGAAATACTATTGGTTCTATGACATCTCCTTCTAAATCGAGTAACGTTTCTATGGAAACGACAAGAGTTTCTTTTGGGAGGAGAGTATCTCCGTTCCGATTCACTATTCCTTCTTTACTGCATCCCTCGCTCCCTCCCATTGACGAATTAACACTGAAATTGAGTCGCTATGGAATACTATGTGTTCTATAACTTCTCCTTCTAAATGGAGGAACGTTTCTACGGAAACGACAATATCTACTTTTGGGAGGCGAGTATCCCCTTCCCGATGCTCAATTCCATCTTTACTGCATCCCTCGCCCCTCACACTGAAGAATTAAGAAGGTAGTGGTGTCGCTATGAAATACTATTGGTTCTATGACATCTCCTTCTAAATCGAGTAACGTTTCTATGGAAACGACAAGAGTTTCTTTTGGGAGGAGAGTATCTCCGTTCCGATTCACTATTCCTTCTTTACTGCATCCCTCGCTCCCTCCCTTTGACGAATTAACACTGAAATTGTGTCGCTATGGAATACAATGTGTTCTATAACTTCTCCTTCTAAATCGAGGAACGTTTCTACGGAAACGACAATATTTTCTTTTGGGAGGCGAGTATCCCCTTTCCGATGCACTATTCCATCTTTACTGCATCCCTCACCCTCACACTGACGAATTAACACGGAAGTGGTGTCGCTATGAAATACTATTGGTTCTATGACATCTCCTTCTAAATCGAGTAACGTTTCTATGGAAACGACAAGAGTTTCTTTTGGGAGGAGAGTATCTCCGTTCCGATTCACTATTCCTTCTTTACTGCATCCCTCGCTCCCTCCCTTTGACGAATTAACACTGAAATTGTGTCGCTATGGAATACAATGTGTTCTATAACTTCTCCTTCTAAATCGAGGAACGTTTCTACGGAAACGACAATATTTTCTTTTGGGAGGCGAGTATCCCCTTTCCGATGCACTATTCCATCTTTACTGCATCCCTCGCCCCTCACACTGACGAATTAACACGGAAGTGGTGTCGCTATGAAATACTATTGGTTCTATGACATCTTCTTCTAAATCGAGTAACGTTACTATGGAAACGACAAGAGTTTCTTTTGGGAGGAGAGTATCTCCGTTCCGATTCACTATTCCTTCTTTACTGCATCCCTCCCTCCCTCCCATTGACGAATTAACACTGAAATTGAGTCGCTATGGAATACTATGTGTTCTATAAATTCTCCTTCTAAATCGAGGATCGTTTCTACGGAAACGACAGTATTTTCTTTTGGGAGGCGAGTATCCCCTTTCCGATGCACTATTCCATCTTTACTGCATCCCTCGCCCCTCACACTGACGAATTAACACGGAAGTGGTGTCGCTATGAAATACTATTGGTTCTATGACATCTCCTTCTAAATCGAGTAACGTTTCTATGGAAACGACAAGAGTTTCTTTTGGGAGGAGAGTATCCCCTTTCCGATGCACTATTCCTTCTTTACTGCATCCCTCGCTCCCTCCCTTTGACGAATTAACACTGAAATTGTGTCGCTATGGAATACTATGTGTTCTATAACTTCTCCTTCTAAATCGAGGAACGTTTCTACGGAAACGACAATATTTTCTTTTGGGAGGCGAGTATCCCCTTTCCGATGCACTATTCCATCTTTACTGCACCCCTCGCCCCTCACACTGACGAATTAACACGGAAGTGGTGTCGCTATGAAATACTATTGGTTCTATGACATCTCCTTCTAAATCGAGTAACGTTTCTATGGAAACGACAAGAGTTTCTTTTGGGAGGAGAGTATCTCCGTTCCGATTCACTATTCCTTCTTTACTGCATCCCTTGCTCCCTCCCATTGACGAAATAACACTGAAATTGAGTCGCTATGGAATACTATGTGTTCTATAACTTCTCCTTCTAAATCGAGGATCGTTTCTACGGAAACGACAATATTTTCTTTTGGGAGGCGAGTATCCCCTTTCCGATGCACTATTCCATCTTTACTGCATCCCTCGCCCCTCACACTGATGAATTAACACGGAAGTGGTGTCGCTATGAAATACTATTGGTTCTATGACATCTCCTTCTAAATCGAGTAACGTTTCTATGGAAACGACATGAGTTTCTTTTGGGAGGAGAGTATGTCCGTTCCGATTCACTATTCCTTCTTTACTGCATCCCTCGCTCCCTCCCATTGACGAATTAACACTGAAATTGTGTCGCTATGGAATATTATTGTTCTATAACTTCTCCATCTGAATCGAGCAACGTTTCTACGGAAATGACAATATTTTCTTTTGGGAGGCGAGTATCCCCTTTCCGATGCACTATTCCATCTTTACTGCATCCCTCGCCCCTCACACTGACGAATTAACACGGAAGTGGTGTCGCTATGAAATACTATTGGTTCTATGACATCTCCTTCTAAATCGAGTAACGTTTCTATGGAAACGACAAGAGTTTCTTTTGGGAGGAGAGTATCTCCATTCCGATTCACTATTCCTTCTTTACTGCATCCCTCGCTCCCTCCCATTGACGAATTAACACTGAAATTGAGTCGCTATGGAATACTATGTGTTCTATAACTTCTCCTTCTAAATGGAGGAACGTTTCTACGGAAACGACAATATCTACTTTTGGGAGGCGAGTATCCCCTTTCCGATGCACAATTCCATCTTTACTGCATCCCTCGCCCCTCACACTGACGAATTAACACGGAAGTGGTGTCGCTGTGAAATACTATTGGTTCTATGACTTCTCCTTCTAAATGGAGTAACGTTTCTGTGGAAACGACAAGAGTTTCTTTTGGGAAGAGAGTATCTCCGTTCCGATTCACTATTCCTTCTTTACTGCATCCCTCGCTCCCTCCCATTGACGAATTAAGACTGAATTTGAGTCGCTATGGAATACTATGTGTTCTATAACTTCTCCTTCTAAATCGAGGAACGTTTCTACGGAAACGACAATAGTTTCTTTTGGGAGGCGAGTATCCCCTTTCCGATGCACTATTCCATCTTTACTGCATCCCTCGCCCCTTACACTGACGAATTAACACGGAAGTGGTGTCGCTATGAAATACTATTGGTTCTATGACATCTCCTTCTAAATCGAGTAACGTTTCTATGGAAACGACAAGAGTTTCTTTTGGGAGGAGAGTATCTCCGTTCCGATTCACTATTCCTTCTTTACTGCATCCCTCGCTCCCTCCCATTGACGAATTAACACTGAAATTGAGTCGCTATGGAATACTATGTGTTCTATATCTTCTCCTTCTAAATCGAGGAACGTTTCTACGGAAACGACAATATTTTCTTTTGGGAGGCGAGTATCCCCTTTCCGATGCACTATTCCATCTTTACTGCACCCCTCGCCCCTCACACTGACGAATTAACACGGAAGTGGTGTCGCTATGAAACACTATTGGTTCTATGACATCTCCTTCTAAATCGAGTAACGTTTCTATGGAAACGACAAGAGTTTCTTTTGGGAGGAGAGTATCTCCGTTCCGATTCACCATTCCTTCTTTACTGCATCCCTCGCTCCCTCCCTTTGACGAATTAACACTGAAATTGTGTCGCTATGGAATACAATGTGTTCTATAACTTCTCCTTCTAAATCGAGGAACGTTTCTACGGAAACGACAATAATTTCTTTTGGGAGGCGAGTATCCCCTTTCCGATGCACTATTCCATCTTTACTGCATCCCTCGCCCCTCACACTGACGAATTAACACGGAAGTGGTGTCGCTATGAAATACTATTGGTTTTATGACATCTCCTTCTAAATCGAGTAACGTTACTATGGAAACGACAAGAGTTTCTTTTGGGAGGAGAGTATCTCCGTTCCGATTCACTATTCCTTCTTTACTGCATCCCTCGCTCCCTCCCATTGACGAATTAACACTGAAATTGAGTCGCTATGGAATACTATGTGTTCTATAACTTCTCCTTCTAAATCGAGGATCGTTTCTACGGAAACGACAGTATTTTCTTTTGGGAGGCGAGTATCCCCTTTCCGATGCACTATTCCATCTTTACTGCATCCCTCGCCCCTCACACTGACGAATTAACACGGAAGTGGTGTCGCTATGAAATACTATTGGTTCTATGACATCTCCTTCTAAATCGAGTAACGTTTCTATGGAAACGACAAGAGTTTCTTTTGGGAGGAGAGTATCCCCTTTCCGATGCACTATTCCTTCTTTACTGCATCCCTCGCTCCCTCCCATTGACGAATTAACACTGAATTTGAGTCGCTATGGAATACTATGTATTCTATAACTTCTCCTTCTAAATCGAGGAACGTTTCTACGGAAACGACAATATTTTCTTTTGGGAGGCGAGTATCCCCTTTCCGATTCACTATTCCATCTTTACTGCACCCCTCGCCCCTCACACTGACGAAATAACACGGAAGTGGTGTCGCTATGAAACACTATTGGTTCTATGACATCTCCTTCTAAATCGAGTAACGTTTCTATGGAAACGACAAGAGTTTCTTTTGGGAGGAGAGTATCTCCGTTCCGATTCACTATTCCTTCTTTACTGCATCCCTCGCTCCCTCCCATTGACGAATTAACACTGAAATTGAGTCGCTATGGAATACTATGTGTTCTATAGCTTCTCCTTCTAAATCGAGGAACGTTTCTACGGAAACGACAAAATCTACTTTTGGGAGGCGAGTATCCCCTTCCCGATGCTCAATTCCATCTTTACTGCATCCCTCGCCCCTCACACTGAAGAATTAAGAAGGTAGTGGTGTCGCTATGAAATACTATTGGTTCTATGACATCTCCTTCTAAATCGAGTAACGTTTCTATGGAAACGACAAGAGTTTCTTTTGGGAGGAGAGTATCTCCGTTCCGATTCACTATTCCTTCTTTACTGCATCCCTCGCTCCCTCCCTTTGACGAATTAACACTGAAATTGTGTCGCTATGGAATACAATGTGTTCTATAACTTCTCCTTCTAAATCGAGGAACGTTTCTACGGAAACGACAATATTTTCTTTTGGGAGGCGAGTATCCCCTTTCCGATGCACTATTCCATCTTTACTGCATCCCTCGCCCCTCACACTGACGAATTAACACGGAAGTGGTGTCGCTATGAAATACTATTGGTTCTATGACATCTCCTTCTAAATCGAGTAACGTTTCTATGGAAACGACAAGAGTTTCTTTTGGGAGGAGAGTATCTCCGTTCCGATTCACTATTCCTTCTTTACTGCATCCCTCGCTCCCTCCCTTTGACGAATTAACACTGAAATTGTGTCGCTATGGAATACAATGTGTTCTATAACTTCTCCTTCTAAATCGAGGAACGTTTCTACGGAAACGACAATATTTTCTTTTGGGAGGCGAGTATCCCCTTTCCGATGCACTATTCCATCTTTACTGCATCCCTCGCCCCTCACACTGACGAATTAACACGGAAGTGGTGTCGCTATGAAATACTATTGGTTCTATGACATCTTCTTCTAAATCGAGTAACGTTACTATGGAAACGACAAGAGTTTCTTTTGGGAGGAGAGTATCTCCGTTCCGATTCACTATTCCTTCTTTACTGCATCCCTCGCTCCCTCCCATTGACGAATTAACACTGAAATTGAGTCGCTATGGAATACTATGTGTTCTATAACTTCTCCTTCTAAATCGAGGATCGTTTCTACGGAAACGACAGTATTTTCTTTTGGGAGGCGAGTATCCCCTTTCCGATGCACTATTCCATCTTTACTGCATCCCTCGCCCCTCACACTGACGAATTAACACGGAAGTGGTGTCGCTATGAAATACTATTGGTTCTATGACATCTCCTTCTAAATCGAGTAACGTTTCTATGGAAACGACAAGAGTTTCTTTTGGGAGGAGAGTATCCCCTTTCCGATGCACTATTCCTTCTTTACTGCATCCCTCGCTCCCTCCCTTTGACGAATTAACACTGAAATTGTGTCGCTATGGAATACTATGTGTTCTATAACTTCTCCTTCTAAATCGAGGAACGTTTCTACGGAAACGACAATATTTTCTTTTGGGAGGCGAGTATCCCCTTTCCGATGCACTATTCCATCTTTACTGCACCCCTCGCCCCTCACACTGACGAATTAACACGGAAGTGGTGTCGCTATGAAATACTATTGGTTCTATGACATCTCCTTCTAAATCGAGTAACGTTTCTATGGAAACGACAAGAGTTTCTTTTGGGAGGAGAGTATCTCCGTTCCGATTCACTATTCCTTCTTTACTGCATCCCTCGCTCCCTCCCATTGACGAAATAACACTGAAATTGAGTCGCTATGGAATACTATGTGTTCTATAACTTCTCCTTCTAAATCGAAGATCGTTTCTACGGAAACGACAATATTTTCTTTTGGGAGGCGAGTATCCCCTTTCCGATGCACTATTCCATCTTTACTGCATCCCTCGCCCCTCACACTGATGAATTAACACGGAAGTGGTGTCGCTATGAAATACTATTGGTTCTATGACATCTCCTTCTAAATCGAGCAACGTTTCTATGGAAACGACATGAGTTTCTTTTGGGAGGAGAGTATCTCCGTTCCGATTCACTATTCCTTCTTTACTGCATCCCTCGCTCCCTCCCATTGACGAATTAACACTGAAATTGAGTCGCTATGGAATACTATGTGTTCTATAGCTTCTCCTTCTAAATCGAGGAACGTTTCTACGGAAACGACAATATCTACTTTTGGGAGGCGAGTATCCCCTTCCCGATGCTCAATTCCATCTTTACTGCATCCCTCGCCCCTCACACTGAAGAATTAAGAAGGTAGTGGTGTCGCTATGAAATACTATTGGTTCTATGACATCTCCTTCTAAATCGAGTAACGTTTCTATGGAAACGACAAGAGTTTCTTTTGGGAGGAGAGTATCTCCGTTCCGATTCACTATTCCTTCTTTACTGCATCCCTCGCTCCCTCCCTTTGACGAATTAACACTGAAATTGTGTCGCTATGGAATACAATGTGTTCTATAACTTCTCCTTCTAAATCGAGGAACGTTTCTACGGAAACGACAATATTTTCTTTTGGGAGGCGAGTATCCCCTTTCCGATGCACTATTCCATCTTTACTGCATCCCTCGCCCCTCACACTGACGAATTAACACGGAAGTGGTGTCGCTATGAAATACTATTGGTTCTATGACATCTCCTTCTAAATCGAGTAACGTTTCTATGGAAACGACAAGAGTTTCTTTTGGGAGGAGAGTATCTCCGTTCCGATTCACTATTCCTTCTTTACTGCATCCCTCGCTCCCTCCCTTTGACGAATTAACACTGAAATTGTGTCGCTATGGAATACAATGTGTTCTATAACTTCTCCTTCTAAATCGAGGAACGTTTCTACGGAAACGACAATAGTTTCTTTTGGGAGGCGAGTATCCCCTTTCCGATGCACTATTCCATCTTTACTGCATCCCTCGCCCCTCACACTGACGAATTAACACGGAAGTGGTGTCGCTATGAAATACTATTGGTTCTATGACATCTCCTTCTAAATCGAGTAACGTTTCTATGGAAACGACAAGAGTTTCTTTTGGGAGGAGAGTATCTCCGTTCCGATTCACTATTCCTTCTTTACTGCATCCCTCGCTCCCTCATATTGACGAATTAACACTGAAATTGAGTCGCTATGGAATACTATGTGTTCTATAACTTCTCCTTCTAAATCGAGGAACGTTTCTACGGAAACGACAATATTTTCTTTTGGGAGGCGAGTATCCCCTTTCCGATGCACTATTCCATCTTTACTGCACCCCTCGCCCCTCACACTGACGGATTAACACGGAAGTGGTGTCGCTATGAAACACTACTGGTTCTATGACATCTCCTTCTAAATCGAGTAACGTTTCTATGGAAACGACAAGAGTTTCTTTTGGGAGGAGAGTATCTCCGTTCCGATTCACCATTCCTTCTTTACTGCATCCCTCGCTCCCTCCCTTTGACGAATTAACACTGAAATTGTGTCGCTATGGAATACAATGTGTTCTATAACTTCTCCTTCTAAATCGAGGAACGTTTCTACGGAAACGACAATAATTGCTTTTGGGAGGCGAGTATCCCCTTTCCGATGCACTATTCCATCTTTACTGCATCCCTCGCCCCTCACACTGACGAATTAACACGGAAGTGGTGTCGCTATGAAATACTATTGGTTCTATGACATCTCCTTCTAAATCGAGTAACGTTACTATGGAAACGACAAGAGTTTCTTTTGGGAGGAGAGTATCTCCGTTCCGATTCACTATTCCTTCTTTACTGCATCCCTCGCTCCCTCCCATTGACGAATTAACACTGAAATTGAGTCGCTATGGAATACTATGTGTTCTATAACTTCTCCTTCTAAATCGAGGATCGTTTCTACGGAAACGACAGTATTTTCTTTTGGGAGGCGAGTATCCCCTTTCCGATGCACTATTCCATCTTTACTGCATCCCTCGCCCCTCACACTGACGAATTAACACGGAAGTGGTGTCGCTATGAAATACTATTGGTTCTATGACATCTCCTTCTAAATCGAGTAACGTTTCTATGGAAACGACAAGAGTTTCTTTTGGGAGGAGAGTATCCCCTTTCCGATGCACTATTCCTTCTTTACTGCATCCCTCGCTCCCTCCCATTGACGAATTAACACTGAATTTGAGTCGCTATGGAATACTATGTATTCTATAACTTCTCCTTCTAAATCGAGGAACGTTTCTACGGAAACGACAATATTTTCTTTTGGGAGGCGAGTATCCCCTTTCCGATTCACTATTCCATCTTTACTGCACCCCTCGCCCCTCACACTGACGAATTAACACGGAAGTGGTGTCGCTATGAAATACTATTGGTTCTATGACATCTCTTTCTAAATCGAGTAACGTTTCTATGGAAACGACAAGAGTTTCTTTTGGGAGGAGAGTATCCCCTTTCCGATGCACTATTCCCTCTTTACTGCATCCCTCGCTCCCTCCCTTTGACGAATTAACACTGAAATTGTGTCGCTATGGAATACTATGTGTTCTATAACTTCTCCTTCTAAATCGAGGAACGTTTCTACGGAAACGACAATATTTTCTTTTGGGAGGCGAGTATCCCCTTTCCGATGCACTATTCCATCTTTACTGCACCCCTCGCCCCTCACACTGACGAATTAACACGGAAGTGGTGTCGCTATGAAATACTATTGGTTCTATGACATCTCCTTCTAAATCGAGTAACGTGTCTATGGAAATGACAAGAGTTTCTTTTGGGAGGAGAGTATCTCCGTTCCGATTCACTATTCCTTCTTTACTGCATCCCTCGCTCCCTCCCATTGACGAATTAACACTGAAATTGAGTCGCTATGGAATACTATGTGTTCTATAACTTCTCCTTCTAAATCGAGGATCGTTTCTACGGAAACGACAATATTTTCTTTTGGGAGGCAAGTATCCCCTTTCCGATGCACTATTCCATCTTTACTGCATCCCTCGCCCCTCACACTGATGAATTAACACGGAAGTGGTGTCGCTATGAAATACTATTGGTTCTATGACATCTCCTTCTAAATCGAGTAACGTTTCTATGGAAACGACATGAGTTTCTTTTGGGAGGAGAGTATGTCCGTTCCGATTCACTATTCCTTCTTTACTGCATCCCTCGCTCCCTCCCATTGACGAATTAACACTGAAATTGTGTCGCTATGGAATACTATGTGTTCTATAACTTCTCCATCTGAATCGAGCAACGTTTCTACGGAAATGACAATATTTTCCTTTGGGAGGCGAGTATCCCCTTTCCGATGCACTATTCCATCTTTACTGCATCCCTCGCCCCTCACACTGACGAATTAACACGGAAGTGGTGTCGCTATGAAATACTATTGGTTCTATGACATCTCCTTCTAAATCGAGTAACGTTTCTATGGAAACGACAAGAGTTTCTTTTGGGAGGAGAGTATCTCCGTTCCGATTCACTATTCCTTCTTTACTGCATCCCTCGCTCCCTCCCATTGACGAATTAACACTGAAATTGAGTCGCTATGGAATACTATGTGTTCTATAACTTCTCCTTCTAAATGGAGGAACGTTTCTACGGAAACGACAATATCTACTTTTGGGAGGCGAGTATCCCCTTTCCGATGCACAATTCCATCTTTACTGCATCCCTCGCCCCTCACACTGAAGAATTAAGAAGGTAGTGGTGTCGCTATGAAATACTATTGGTTCTATGACATCTCCTTCTAAATCGAGTAACGTTTCTATGGAAACGACAAGAGTTTCTTTTGGGAGGAGAGTATCTCCGTTCCGATTCACTATTCCTTCTTTACTGCATCCCTCGCTCCCTCCCTTTGACGAATTAACACTGAAATTGTGTCGCTATGGAATACAATGTGTTCTTTAACTTCTCCTTCTAAATCGAGGAACGTTTCTACGGAAACGACAATATTTTCTTTTGGGAGGCGAGTATCCCCTTTCCGATGCACTATCCCATCTTTACTGCATCCCTCGCCCCTCACACTGACGAATTAACACGGAAGTGGTGTCGCTATGAAATACTATTGGTTCTATGACATCTCCTTCTAAATCGAGTAACGTTTCTATGGAAACGACAAGAGTTTCTTTTGGGAGGAGAGTATCTCCGTTCCGATTCACTATTCCTTCTTTACTGCATCCCTCGCTCCCTCCCTTTGACGAATTAACACTGAAATTGTGTCGCTATGGAATACAATGTGTTCTATAACTTCTCCTTCTAAATCGAGGAACGTTTCTACGGAAACGACAATATTTTCTTTTGGGAGGCGAGTATCCCCTTTCCGATGCACTATTCCATCTTTACTGCACCCCTCGCCCCTCACACTGACGAATTAACACGGAAGTGGTGTCGCTATGAAATACTATTGGTTCTATGACATCTCCTTCTAAATCGAGTAACGTTTCTATGGAAACGACAAGAGTTTCTTTTGGGAGGAGAGTATCTCCGTTCCGATTCACTATTCCTTCTTTACTGAATCCCTCGCTCCCTCCCATTGACGAAATAACACTGAAATTGAGTCGCTATGGAATACTATGTGTTCTATAACTTCTCCTTCTAAATCGAGGATCGTTTCTACGGAAACGACAATATTTTCTTTTGGGAGGCGAGTATCCCCTTTCCGATGCACTATTCCATCTTTACTGCATCCCTCGCCCCTCACACTGATGAATTAACACGGAAGTGGTGTCGCTATGAAATACTATTGGTTCTATGACATCTCCTTCTAAATCGAGTAACGTTTCTATGGAAACGACATGAGTTTCTTTTGGGAGGAGAGTATGTCCGTTCCGATTCACTATTCCTTCTTTACTGCATCCCTCGCTCCCTCCCATTGACGAATTAACACTGAAATTGTGTCGCTATGGAATACTATGTGTTCTATAACTTCTCCATCTGAATCGAGCAACGTTTCTACGGAAATGACAATATTTTCTTTTGGGAGGCGAGTATCCCCTTTCCGATGCACTATTCCATCTTTACTGCATCCCTCGCCCCTCACACTGACGAATTAACACGGAAGTGGTGTCGCTATGAAATACTATTGGTTCTATGACATCTCCTTCTAAATCGAGTAACGTTTCTATGGAAACGACAAGAGTTTCTTTTGGGAGGAGAGTATCTCCATTCCGATTCACTATTCCTTCTTTACTGCATCCCTCGCTCCCTCCCATTGACGAATTAACACTGAAATTGAGTCGCTATGGAATACTATGTGTTCTATAACTTCTCCTTCTAAATGGAGGAACGTTTCTACGGAAACGACAATATCTACTTTTGGGAGGCGAGTATCCCCTTTCCGATGCACAATTCCATCTTTACTGCATCCCTCGCCCCTCACACTGAAGAATTAAGAAGGAAGTGGTGTCGCTATGATATACTATTGGTTCTATGACATCTCCTTCTAAATCGAGTAACGTTTCAATGGAAACGACAAGAGTTTCTTTTGGGAGGAGAGTATCTCCGTTCCGATTCACTATTACTTCTTTACTGCATCCCTCGCTCCCTCCCATTGACGAATTAACACTGCAATTGAGTCGCTATGGAATACTATGTGTTCTATAACTTCTCCTTCTAAATCGAGGAACGTTTCTACGGAAACGACAATATTTTCTTTTGGGAGGCAAGTATCCCCTTTTCCGATGCACTATTCCATCTTTACTGCATCCCTCGCCCCTCACACTGACGAATTAACACGGAAGTGGTGTCGCTATGAAATACTATTGGTTCTATGACTTCTCCTTCTAAATCGAGTAACGTTTCTATGGAAACGACAAGAATTTCTTTTGGGAGGAGAGTATCTCCGTTCCGATTCACTATTCCTTCTTTACTGCATCCCTCGCTCCCTCCCATTGACGAATTAACACTGAAATTGAGTCGCTATGGAATACTATGTGTTCTATAACTTCTCCTTCTAAATCGAGGAACGTTTCTACGGAAACGACAATATTTTCTTTTGGGATGCGAGTATCCCCTTTCCGATGCACTATTCCATCTTTACTGCATCCCTCGCCCCTCACACTGACGAATTAACACGGAAGTGGTGTCGCTATGAAATAGTATTGGTTCTATGACATCTCCTTCTAAATGGAGTAACGTTTCTATGGAAACGACAAGAGTTTCTTTTGGGAGGAGAGTATCTCCGTTCCGATTCACTATTCCTTCTTTACTGCATCCCTCGCTCCCTCCCATTGACGAATTAACACTGAAATTGAGTCGCTATGGAATACTATGTGTTCAATAACTTTTCCTTCTAAATCGAGGAACGTTTCTACGGAAACGACAATATTTTCTTTTGGGAGGCGAGTATCCCCTTTCCGATGCACTATTCCATCTTTACTGCATCCCTCGCCCCTCACACTGACGAATTAACACGGAAGTGGTGACGCTATGAAATACTATTGGTTCTATGACTTCTCCTTCTAAATCGAGTAACGTTTCTATGGAAACGACAAGAGTTTCTTTTGGGAGGAGAGTATCTCCGTTCCGATTCACTATTCCTTCTTTACTGCATCCCTCGCTCCCTCCCATTGACGAATTAACACTGAAATTGAGTCGCTATGGAATACTATGTGTTCTATAACTTCTCCTTCTAAATCGAGGAACGTTTCTACGGAAACGACAATATTTTCTTTTGGGAGGCGAGTATCCCCTTTCCGATGCACTATTCCATCTTTACTGCATCCCTCGCCCCTCACACTGACGAATTAACACGGAAGTGGTGTCGCTATGAAATACTATTGGTTCTATGACATCTCCTTCTAAATCGAGTAACGTTTCTATGGAAACGACAAGAGTTTCTTTTGGGAGGAGAGTATCTCCGTTCCGATTCACTATTCCTTCTTTACTGCATCCCTCGTTCCCTCCCATTGACGAATTAACACTGAAATTGAGTCGCTATGGAATACTATGTGTTCTATAACTTCTCCTTCTAAATCGAGGAACGTTTCTACGGAAACGACAATATTTTCTTTTGGGAGGCGAGTATCCCCTTATCGATGCACTATTCCATCTTTACTGCATCCCTCGCCAATCACACTGACGAATTAACACGGAAGTGGTGTCGCTATGAAATACTAATGGTACTATGACATCTCCTTCTAAATCGAGTAACATTTCTATGGAAACGACAAAGGTTTCTTTTGGGAGGAGAGTATCTCCGTTCCGATTCACTATTCCTTCTTTACTGCCTCCCTCGCTCCCTCTCATTGACGAATTAACACTGAAATTGAGTCGCTATGGAATACTATGTGTTCTATAACTTCTCCTTCTAAATCGAGGAACGTTTCTACGGAAACGACAATATTTTCTTTTGGGAGACGAGTATCCCCTTTCTGATGCACTATTCCATCTTTACTGCATCCCTCGCCCCTCACACTGACGAATTAACACGGAAGTGGTGTCGCTATGAAATACAATTGGGTCTATGACTTCTCCTTCTAAATCGAGTAACGTTTCTATGGAAACGACAAGAGTTTCTTTTGGGAGGAGAGCATCTCCGTTCCGATTCACTATTCCTTCTTTACTGCATCCCTCGCTCCCTCCCATTGACGAATTAACACTGAAATTGAGTCGGTATGGAATACTATGTGTTCTATAACTTCTCCTTCTAAACCGAGGAACGTTTCTACGGAAACGACAATATTTTCTTTTGGGAGGCGAGTATCCCCTTTGCGATGCACTATTCCATGTTTACTGCATCCCTCGCCCCTCACACTGACGAATTAACACGGAAGTGGTGTCGCTATGAAATACTATTGGTTCTATGACATCTCCTTCTAAATCGAGTGACGTATCTATGGAAACGCCAAGAGTTTCTTTTGGGAGGAGAGTATCTCCGTTCCGATTCACTATTCCTTCTTTACTGCATCCCTCGCTCCCTCCCATTGACGAATTAATACTGAAATTGAGTCGCTATGGAATACTATGTGTTCTATAACTTCTCATTCTAAATCGAGGAACGTTTCTACGGAAACGACAATATTTTCTTTTGGGAGGCGAGTATCCCCTTTCCGATGCACTATTCCATCTTCACTGCATCCCTCGCCCCTCACACTGACGAATTAACACGGAAGTGGTGTCGCTATGAAATACTATTGTGTCTATGACTTCTCCTTCAAAATCGAGTAACGTTTCTATGGAAACGACAAGAGTTTCTTTTGGGAGGAGAGTATCTCCGTTCCGATTCACTATTCCTTCTTTACTGCATCCCTCGCTCCCTCCCATTGACGAATTAACACTGAAATTGAGTCGGTATGGAATACTATGTGTTCTATAACTTCTCCTTCTAAATCGAGGAACGTTTCTACGGAAACGACAATATTTTCTTTTGGGAGGTGAGTATCCCCTTTCCGATGTACTATTCCATCTTTACTGCATCCCTCGCCCCTCACACTGACGAATTAACACGGAAGTGGTGTCGCTATGAAATACGATTGGTTCTATGACATCTCCTTCTAAATCGAGTAACGTTTCTATGGAAACGACAAGAGTTTCTTTTGAGAGGAGAGTATCTCCGTTCCGATTCACTATTCCTTCTTTACTGCATCCCTCGCTCCCTCCCATTGACGAATTAACACTGAAATTGAGTCGCTATGGAATACTATGTGTTCTATACCTTCTCCATCTACATCGAGGAACGTTTCTACGGAAACGACAATATTTTCTTTTGGGAGGCGAGTATCCCCGTTCCGATGCACTATTCCATCTTTACTGCATCCCTCGCCCCTCACACTGACGAATTAACACGGAAGTGGTGTCGCTGTGAAATACTATTGGTTCTATGTCATCTCGTTCTAAATCGAGTAACGTTTCTATGGAAACGACAAGAGTTTCTTTTGGGAGGAGAGTATCTCCGTTCCGATTCACTATTCCTTCTTTACTGCATCCCTCGCTCCCTCCCATTGACGAATTAACACTGAAATTGAGTCGCTATGGAATGCTATGTGTTCTATAACTTCTCCTTCTAAATCGAGGAACGTTTCTACGGAAACGACAATATTTTCTTTTGGGAGGCGAGTATCGCCTTTCCGAAGCACTATTCCATCTTAACAGCATCCCTCGCCCCTCACACTGACGAATTAACACGGAAGTGGTGTCGCTATGAAATACTATTGGTTCGATGACTTCTCCTTCTAAATCGAGTAACGTTTCTATGGAAACGACAAGAGTTTCTTTTGGGAGGAGAGTATCTCCGTTCTGATTCACTATTACTTCTTTACTGCCTCTCTCGCTCCCTCCCATTGACGAATTAACACTGAAATTGTGTCGCTATGGAATACTATGTGTTCTATAACTTCTCCTTCTAAATCGAGGAACGTTTCTACGGAAACGACAATATTTTCTTTTGGGAGGCGAGTATCCCCTTTCCGATGCACTATTCCATCTATACTGCATCCCTAGCCCCTCACACTGACGAATTAACACGGAATTGGTGTCGCTATGAAATACTATTGGGTCTATGACTTCTCCTTCTAAATCGAGTAACGTTTCTATCGAAACGACAAGAGATTCTTTTGGGAGGAGAGTATCTCCGTTCCGATTCACTATTCCTTCTTTACTGCATCCCTCGCTCCCTCCCATTGACGAATTAACACTAAAATTGAGTCGCTATGGAATACTATGTGTTCTATAACTTCTCCTTCTAAATCGAGGAACGTTTCTACGGAAACGACAATATTTTCTTTTGGGAGGCGAGTATCCCCTTTCCGATGCACTATTCCATCTTTACTGCATCCCTCGCCCCTCACACTGACGAATTAACATGGAAGTGGTGTCGCTATGAAATACTATTGGTTCTATGACATCTCCTTCTAAATCGTTAACGTATCTATGGAAACGACAAGAGTTTCTTTTGGGAGGAGAGTATCTCCGTTCCAATTCACTATTCCTTCTTTACTGCATCCCTCGCTCCCTCCCATTGACGAATTAACACTGAAATTGAGTCGCTATGGAATACTATGTGTTCTATAACTTCTCCTTCTAAATCGAGGAACGTTTCTACGGAAACGACAATATTTTCTTTTGGGAGGCGAGTATCCCCTTTCCGATGCACTATTCCATCTTTACTGCATCCCTCGCCCCTCACACTGACGAATTAACACGGAAGTGGTGTCGCTATGAAATACTATTGGGTCTATGACTTCTCCTTCTAAATCGAGTAACGTTTCTATGGAAACGACAAGAGTTTCTTTTGGGAGGAGAGTATCTCCGTTCCGATTCACTATTCCTTCTTTACTGCATCCCTCGCTCCCTCCCATTGACGAATTAACACTGAAATTGAGTCGCTATGGAATTCTATGTGTTCTATAACTTCTCCTCCTAAGTCGAGGAACGTTTCTACGAAAAACGACAATATTTTCTTTTGGGAGGCGAGTATCCCCTTTCCGATGCACTATTCCATCTTTACTGCATCCCTCGCCCCTCACACTGACGAATTAACACGGAAGTGGTGTCGCTATGAAATACTATTGGTTCTATGACATCTCCTTCTAAATCGTTAACGTATCTATGGAAACGACAAGAGTTTCTTTTGGGAGGAGAGTATCTCCGTTCCAATTCACTATTCCTTCTTTACTGCATCCCTCGCTCCCTCCCATTGACGAATTAACACTGAAATTGAGTCGCTATGGAATACTATGTGTTCTATAACTTCTCCTTCTAAATCGAGGAACGTTTCTACGGAAACGACAATATTTACTTTTGGGAGGCGAGTATCCCCTTTCCGATGCACTATTCCATCTTTACTGCATCCCTCGCCCCTCACACTGACGAATTAACACGGAAGTGGTGTCGCTATGAAATACTATTGGGTCTATGACTTCTCCTTCCAAATCGAGTAACGTTTCTATGGAAACGACAAGAGTTTCTTTTGGGAGGAGAGTATCTCCGTTCCGATTCACTATTCCTTCTTTACTGCATCCCTCGCTCCCTCCCATTGACGAATTAACACTGAAATTGAGTCGCTATGGAATTCTATGTGTTCTATAACTTCTCCTTCTAAATCGAGGAACGTTTCTACGGAAACGACAATATTTTCTTTTGGGAGGCGAGTATCCCCTTTCCGATGCACTATTCCATCTTTACTGCATCCCTCGCCCCACACACTGACGAATTAACACGGAAGTGGTGACGCTATGAAATACTATTGGTTCTATGACATCTCCTTCTAAATCGAGTAACGTTTCTATGGAAACGACAAGAGTTTCTTTTGGGAGGAGAGTATCTCCGTTCCGATTCACTATTCCTTCTTTACTGCATCCCTCGCTCTCTCCCATTGACGAATTAACACTGAAATTGAGTCCCTATGGAATACTATGTGTTCTATAACTTCTCCTTCTAAATCGAGGAACGTTTCTACGGAAACAACAATATTTTCTATTGGGACGCGTGTATCCCCTTTCCGATGCGCTATTCCATCTTTACTGCATCCCTCGCCCCTCACACTGACGAATTAACACGGAAGTGGTGTCGCTATGAAATACTATTCGTTCTATGACATCTCCTTCTAAATCGAGTAACGTTTCTATGGAAACGACAAGAGTTTCTTTTGGGAGGAGAGTATCTCCGTTCCGATTCACTATTACTTCTTTACTGCCTCCCTCGCTCCCTCCCATTGACGAATTAACACTGAAATTGTGTCGCTATGGAATACTATGTGTTCTATAACTTCTCCTTCTAAATCGAGGAACGTTTCTACGGAAACGACAATATTTTCTTTTGGGAGGCGAGTATCCCCTTTCCGATGCACTATTCCATCTTTACTGCATCCCTAGCCCCTCACACTGACGAATTAACACGGAAGTGGTGTCGCTATGAAATACTATTGGGTCTATGACTTCTCCTTCTAAATCGAGTAACGTTTCTATCGAAACGACAAGAGATTCTTTTGGGAGGAGAGTATCTCCGTTCCGATTCACTATTCCTTCTTTACTGCATCCCTCGCTCCCTCCCATTGACGAATTAACACTGAAATTGAGTCGCTATGGAATACTATGTGTTCTATAACTTCTCCTTCTAAATCGAGGAACGTTTCTACGGAAACGACAATATTTTCTTTTGGGAGGCGAGTATCCCCTTTCCGATGCACTATTCCATCTTTACTGCATCCCTCGCCCCTCACACTGACGAATTAACACGGAAGTGGTGTCGCTATGAAATACTATTGGTTCTATGACATCTCCTTCTAAATCGTTAACGTATCTATGGAAACGACAAGAGTTTCTTTTGGGAGGAGAGTATCTCCGTTCCAATTCACTATTCCTTCTTTACTGCATCCCTCGCTCCCTCCCATTGACGAATTAACACTGAAATTGAGTCGCTATGGAATACTATGTGTTCTATAACTTCTCCTTCTAAATCGAGGAACGTTTCTACGGAAACGACAATATTTTCTTTTGGGAGGCGAGTATCCCCTTTCCGATGCACTATTCCATCTTTACTGCATACCTCGCCCCTCACACTGACGAATTAACACGGAAGTGGTGTCGCTATGAAATACTATTGGGTCTATGACTTCTCCTTCTGAATCGAGTAACGTTTCTATGGAAACGACAAGAGTTTCTTTTGGGAGGAGAGTATCTCCGTTCCGATACACTATTCCTTCTTTACTGCATCCCTCGCTCCCTCCCATTGACGAATTAACACTGAAATTGAGTCGCTATGGAATTCTATGTGTTCTATAACTTCTCCTTCTAAATCGAGGAACGTTTCTACGGAAACGACAATATTTTCTTTTGGGCGGCGAGTATCCCGTTTCCGATGCACTATTCCATCTTTACTGCATCCCTCGCCCCTCAAACTGACGAATTAACACGGAAGTGGTGTCGCTATGAAATACTATTGGTTCTATGACATCTCCTTCTAAATCGTTAACGTATCTATGGAAACGACAAGAGTTTATTTTGGGAGGAGAGTATCTCCGTTCCGATTCACTATTCCTTCTTTACTGCATCCCTCGCTCCCTCCCATTGACGAATTAACACTGAAATTGAGTCGCTATGGAATACTATGTGTTCTATAACTTCTCCTTCTAAATCGAGGAACGTTTCTACGGAAACGACAATATTTTCTTTTGGGAGGCGAGTATCCCCTTTCCGATGCACTATTCCATCTTTACTGCATCCCTCGCCCGTCACACTGACGAATTAACACGGAAGTGGTGTCGCTATGAAATACTATTCGTTCTATGACATCTCCTTCTAAATCGAGTAACGTTTCTATGGAAACGACAAGAGTTTCTTTTGGGAGGAGAGTATCTTCGTTCCGATTCACTATTACTTCTTTACTGCCTCCCTCGCTCCCTCCCATTGACGAATTAACACTGAAATTGTGTCGCTATGGAATACTATGTGTTCTATAACTTCTCCTTCTAAATCGAGGCACGTTTCTACGGAAACGACAATATTTTCTTTTGGGAGGCGAGTATCCCCTTTCCGATGCACTATTCCATCTTTACTGCATCCCTAGCCCCTCACACTGACGAATTAACACGGAAGTGGTGTCGCTATGAAATACTATTGGATCTATGACTTCTCCTTCTAAATCGAGTAACGTTTCTATCGAAACGACAAGAGATTCTTTTGGGAGGAGAGTATCTCCGTTCCGATTCACTATTCCTTCTTTACTGCATCCCTCGCTCCCTCCAATTGACGAATTAACACTGAAATTGAGTCGCTATGGAATACTATGTGTTCTATAACTTCTCCTTCTAAATCGAGGAACGTTTCTACGGAAACGACAATATTTTCTTTTGGGAGGCGAGTATCCCCTTTCCGATGCACTATTCCATCTTTACTGCATCCCTCGCCCCTCACACTGACGAATTAACACGGAAGTGGTGTCGCTATGAAATACTATTGGTTCTATGACATCTCCTTCTAAATCGTTAACGTATCTATGGAAACGACAGGAGTTTCTTTTGGGAGGAGAGTATCTCCGTTCCAATTCACTATTCCTTCTTTACTGCATCCCTCGCTCCCTCCCATTGACGAATTAACACTGAAATTGAGTCGCTATGGAATACTATGTGTTCTATAACTTCTCCTTCTAAATCGAGGAACGTTTCTACGGAAACGACAATATTTTCTTTTGGGAGGCGAGTATCCCCTTTCCGATGCACCATTCCATCTTTACTGCATCCCTCGCCCCTCACACTGACGAATTAACACGGAAGTGGTGTCGCTATGAAATACTATTGGGTCTATGACTTCTCCTTCTAAATCGAGTAACGTTTCTATGGAAACGACAAGAGTTTCTTTTGGGAGGAGAGTATCTCCGTTCCGATTCACTATTCCTTCTTTACTGCATCCCTCGCTCCCTCCCATTGACGAATTAACACTGAAATTGAGTCGCTATGGAATTCTATGTGTTCTATAACTGCTCCTTCTAAATCGAGGAACGTTTCTACGGAAACGACAATATTTTCTTTTGGGAGGCGAGTATCCCCTTTCCGATGCACTATTCCATCTTTACTGCATCCCTTGCCCCTCAAACTGACGAATTAACACGGAAGTGGTGTCGCTATGAAATACTATTGGTTCTATGACATCTCCTTCTAAATCGTTAACGTATCTATGGAAACGACAAGAGTTTATTTTGGGAGGAGAGTATCTCCGTTCCGATTCACTATTCCTTCTTTACTGCATCCCTCGCTCCCTCCCATTGACGAATTAACACTGAAATTGAGTCGCTATGGAATACTATGTGTTCTATAACTTCTCCTTCTAAATCGAGGAACGTTTCTACGGAAACGACAATATTATCTTTTGGGAGGCGAGTATCCCCTTTCCGATGCACTATTCCATCTTTACTGCATCCCTCGCCCCTCACACTGACGAATTAACACGGAAGTGGTGTCGCTATGAAATACTATTGGGTCTATGACTTCTCCTTCTAAATCGAGTAACGTTTCTATGGAAACGACAAGAGTTTCTTTTGGGAGGAGAGTATCTCCGTTCCGATTCACTATTCCTTCTTTACTGCATCGCTCGCTCCCTCCCATTGACGAATTAACACTGAAATTGAGTCGCTACGAAATACTATGTGTTCTATAACTTCTCCTTCTAAATCGAGGAACGTTTCTACGGAAACGACAATATTTTCTTTTGGGAGGCGAGTATCCCCTTTCCGATGCACTATTCCATCTTTACTGCATCCCTCGCCCCTCACACTGACGAATTAACACGGAAGTGGTGTCGCTATGAAATACTATTGGTTCGATGACTTCTCCTTCTAAATCGAGTAACGTTTCTATGGAAACGACAAGAGTTTCTTTTGGGAGGAGAGTATCTCCGTTCCGATTCACTATTCCTTCTTTACTGCATCCCTCGCTCCCTCCCATTGACGAATTAACACTGAAATTGAGTCGCTATGGAATACTATGTGTTCTATAACTTCTCCTTCTAAATCGAGGAACGTTTCTACGGAAACGACAATATTTTCTTTTGGGAGGCGAGTATCCCCTTTCCGATGCACTATTCCATCTTTACTGCATCCCTCGCCCCTCACACTGACGAATTAACACGGAAGTGGTGTCGCTATGAAATACTATTGGTTCTATCACAGCTCCTTCTAAGTCGAGTAACGTTTCTATGGAAACGACAAGAGTTTCTTTTGGGAGGAGAGTATCTCCGTTCCGATTCACTATTCCTTCTTTACGCGTCCCTCGCTCCCTCCCATTGACGAATTAACACTGAAATTGAGTCGCTATGGAATACTATGTGTTCTATAACTTCTCCTTCTAAATCGAGGAACGTTTCTACGGAAACGACAATATTTTCTTTTGGGAGGCGAGTATCCCCTTTCCGATCCACTATTCCATCTTTACTGCATCCCTCGCCCCTCACACTGACGAATTAACACGGAAGTGGTGTCGCTATGAAATACTATTGGTTCTATGACTTCTCCTTCTAAATCGAGTAACGTTTCTGTGGAAACGACAAGAGTTTCTTTTGGGAGGAGAGTATCTCCGTTCCGATTCACTATTCCTTCTTTACTGCATCCCTCGCTCCCTCCCATTGACGAATTAACACTGAAATTGAGTCGCTATGGAATACTATGTGTTCTATAACTTCTCCTTCTAAATCGAGGAACGTTTCTACGGAAACGACAATATTTTCTTTTGGGAGGCGAGTATCTCCTTTCCGATGCACTATTCCATCATTACTGCATCCCTCGCCCCTCACACTGACGAATTAACACGGAAGTGGTGTCGCTATGAAATACTATTGGTTCTATGACATCTCCTTCTAAATCGAGTAACGTTTCTATGGAAACGACAAGAGTTTCTTTTGGGAGGAGAGTATCTCCGTTCCGATTCACTATTCCTTCTTTACTGCATCCCTCGCTCCCTCCCATTGACGAATTAACACTGAAATTGAGTCGCTATGAAATACTATGTGTTCTATAACTTCTCCTTCTAAATCGAGGAACGTTTCTACGGAAACGACAATATTTTCTTTTGGGAGGCGAGTATCCCCTTTCCGATGCACTATTCCATCTTTACTGCATCCCTCGCCCCTCACACTGACGAATTAACACGGAAGTGGTGTCGCTATGAAATACTATTGGTTCGATGACTTCTCCTTCTAAATCGAGTAACGTTTCTATGGAAACGACAAGAGTTTCTTTTGGGAGGAGAGTATCTCCGTTCCGATTCACTATTCCTTCTTTACTGCATCCCCAGCTCCCTCCCATTGACGAATTAACACTGAAATTGAGTCGCTATGGAATACTATGTGTTCTATAACTTCTCCTTCTAAATCGAGGAACGTTTCTACGGAAACGACAATATTTTCTTTTGGGAGGCGAGTATCCCCTTTCCGATGCACTATTCCATCTTTACTGCATCCCTCGCCCCTCACACTGACGAATTAACACGGAAGTGATGTCGCTATGAAATACTATTGGTTCTATGACATCTCCTTCTAAATCGAGTAACGTTTCTATGGAAACGACAAGAGTTTCTTTTGGGAGGAGAGTATCTCCGTTCCGATTCACTATTCCTTCTTTACTGCGTCCCTCGCTCCCTCCCATTGACGAATTAACACTGAAATTGAGTCGCTATGGAATACTATGTGTTCTATAACTTCTCCTTCTAAATCGAGGAACGTTTCTACGGAAACGACAATATTTTCTTTTGGGAGGCGAGTATCCCCTTTCCGATGCACTATTCCATCTATACTGCATCCCTAGCCCCTCACACTGACGAATTAACACGGAAGTGCTGTCGCTATGAAATACTATTGGGTCTATGACTTCTCCTTCTAAATCGAGTAACGTTTCTATCGAAACGACAAGAGATTCTTTTGGGAGGAGAGTATCTCCGTTCCGATTCACTATTCCTTCTTTACTGCATCCCTCGCTCCCTCCCATTGACGAATTAACAGTAAAATTGAGTCGCTATGGAATACTATGTGTTCTATAACTTCTCCTTCTAAATCGAGGAACGTTTCTACGGAAACGACAATATTTTCTTTTGGGAGGCGAGTATCCCCTTTCCGATGCACTATTCCATCTTTACTGCATCCCTCGCCCCTCACACTGACGAATTAACACGGAAGTGGTGTCGCTATGAAATACTATTGGGTCTATGACTTCTCCTTCTAAATCGAGTAACGTTTCTATGGAAACGACAAGAGTTTCTTTTGGGAGGAGAGTATCTCCGTTCCGATTCACTATTCCTTCTTTACTGCATCCCTCGCTCCCTCCCATTGACGAATTAACACTGAAATTGAGTCGCTATGGAATTCTATGTGTTCTATAACTTCTCCTCCTAAATCGAGGAACGTTTCTACGAAAAACGACAATATTTTCTTTTGGGAGGCGAGTATCCCCTTTCCGATGCACTATTCCATCTTTACTGCATCCCTCGCCCCTCACACTGACGAATTAACACGGAAGTGGTGTCGTTATGAAATACTATTGGTTCTATGACATCTCCTTCTAAATCGTTAACGTATCTATGGAAACGACAAGAGTTTCTTTTGGGAGGAGAGTATCTCCGTTCCAATTCACTATTCCTTCTTTACTGCATCCCTCGCTCCCTCCCATTGACGAATTAACACTGAAATTGAGTCGCTATGGAATACTATGTGTTCTATAACTTCTCCTTCTAAATCGAGGAACGTTTCTACGGAAACGACAATATTTACTTTTGGGAGGCGAGTATCCCCTTTCCGATGCACTATTCCATCTTTACTGCATCCCTCGCCCCTCACACTGACGAATTAACACGGAAGTGGTGTCGCTATGAAATACTATTGGGTCTATGACTTCTCCTTCCAAATCGAGTAACGTTTCTATGGAAACGACAAGAGTTTCTTTTGGGAGGAGAGTATCTCCGTTCCGATTCACTATTCCTTCTTTACTGCATCCCTCGCTCCCTCCCATTGACGAATTAACACTGAAATTGAGTCGCTATGGAATTCTATGTGTTCTATAACTTCTCCTTCTAAATCGAGGAACGTTTCTACGGAAACGACAATATTTTCTTTTGGGAGGCGAGTATCCCCTTTCCGATGCACTATTCCATCTTTACTGCATCCCTCGCCCCACACTCTGACGAATTAACACGGAAGTGGTGACGCTATGAAATACTATTGGTTCTATGACATCTCCTTCTAAATCGAGTAACGTTTCTATGGAAACGACAAGAGTTTCTTTTGGGAGGAGAGTATCTCCGTTCCGATTCACTATTCCTTCTTTACTGCATCCCTCGCTCTCTCCCATTGACGAATTAACACTGAAATTGAGTCCCTATGGAATACTATGTGTTCTATAACTTCTCCTTCTAAATCGAGGAACGTTTCTACGGAAACAACAATATTTTCTTTTGGGACGCGTGTATCCCCTTTCCGATGCGCTATTCCATCTTTACTGCATCCCTCGCCCCTCACACTGACGAATTAACACGGAAGTGGTGTCGCTATGAAATACTATTCGTTCTATGACATCTCCTTCTAAATCGAGTAACGTTTCTATGGAAACGACAAGAGTTTCTTTTGGGAGGAGAGTATCTCCGTTCCGATTCACTATTACTTCTTTACTGCCTCCCTCGCTCCCTCCCATTGACGAATTAACACTGAAATTGTGTCGCTATGGAATACTATGTGTTCTATAACTTCTCCTTCTAAATCGAGGAACGTTTCTACGGAAACGACAATACTTTCTTTTGGGAGGCGAGTATCCCCTTTCCGATGCACTATTCCATCTTTACTGCATCCCTAGCCCCTCACACTGACGAATTAACACGGAAGTGGTGTCGCTATGAAATACTATTGGGTCTATGACTTCTCCTTCTAAATCGAGTAACGTTTCTATCGAAACGACAAGAGATTCTTTTGGGAGGAGAGTATCTCCGTTCCGATTCACTATTCCTTCTTTACTGCATCCCTCGCTCCCTCCCATTGACGAATTAACACTGAAATTGAGTCGCTATGGAATACTATGTGTTCTATAACTTCTCCTTCTAAATCGAGGAACGTTTCTACGGAAACGACAATATTTTCTTTTGGGAGGCGAGTATCCCCTTTCCGATGCACTATTCCATCTTTACTGCATACCTCGCCCCTCACACTGACGAATTAACACGGAAGTGGTGTCGCTATGAAATACTATTGGGTCTATGACTTCTCCTTCTAAATCGAGTAACGTTTCTATGGAAACGACAAGAGTTTCTTTTGGGAGGAGAGTATCTCCGTTCCGATACACTATTCCTTCTTTACTGCATCCCTCGCTCCCTCCCATTGACGAATTAACACTGAAATTGAGTCGCTATGGAATTCTATGTGTTCTATAACTTCTCCTTCTAAATCGAGGAACGTTTCTACGGAAACGACAATATTTTCTTTTGGGCAGCGAGTATCCCGTTTCCGATGCACTATTCCATCTTTACTGCATCCCTCGCCCCTCAAACTGACGAATTAACACGGAAGTGGTGTCGCTATGAAATACTATTGGTTCTATGACATCTCCTTCTAAATCGTTAACGTATCTATGGAAACGACAAGAGTTTATTTTGGGAGGAGAGTATCTCCGTTCCGATTCACTATTCCTTCTTTACTGCATCCCTCGCTCCCTCCCATTGACGAATTAACACTGAAATTGAGTCGCTATGGAATACTATGTGTTCTATAACTTCTCCTTCTAAATCGAGGAACGTTTCTACGGAAACGACAATATTTTCTTTTGGGAGGCGAGTATCCCCTTTCCGATGCACTATTCCATCTTTACTGCATCCCTCGCCCGTCACACTGACGAATTAACACGGAAGTGGTGTCGCTATGAAATACTATTCGTTCTATGACATCTCCTTCTAAATCGAGTAACGTTTCTATGGAAACGACAAGAGTTTCTTTTGGGAGGAGAGTATCTTCGTTCCGATTCACTATTACTTCTTTACTGCCTCCCTCGCTCCCTCCCATTGACGAATTAACACTGAAATTGTGTCGCTATGGAATACTATGTGTTCTATAACTTCTCCTTCTAAATCGAGGAACGTTTCTACGGAAACGACAATATTTTCTTTTGGGAGGCGAGTATCCCCTTTCCGATGCACTATTCCATCTTTACTGCATCCCTAGCCCCTCACACTGACGAATTAACACGGAAGTGGTGTCGCTATGAAATACTATTGGATCTATGACTTCTCCTTCTAAATCGAGTAACGTTTCTATCGAAACGACAAGAGATTCTTTTGGGAGGAGAGTATCTCCGTTCCGATTCACTATTCCTTCTTTACTGCATCCCTCGCTCCCTCCAATTGATGAATTAACACTGAAATTGAGTCGCTATGGAATACTATGTGTTCTATAACTTCTCCTTCTAAATCGAGGAACGTTTCTACGGAAACGACAATATTTTCTTTTGGGAGGCGAGTATCCCCTTTCCGATGCACTATTCCATCTTTACTGCATCCCTCGCCCCTCACACTGACGAATTAACACGGAAGTGGTGTCGCTATGAAATACTATTGGTTCTATGACATCTCCTTCTAAATCGTTAACGTATCTATGGAAACGACAGGAGTTTCTTTTGGGAGGAGAGTATCTCCGTTCCAATTCACTATTCCTTCTTTACTGCATCCCTCGCTCCCTCCCATTGACGAATTAACACTGAAATTGAGTCGCTATGGAATACTATGTGTTCTATAACTTCTCCTTCTAAATCGAGGAACGTTTCTACGGAAACGACAATATTTTCTTTTGGGAGGCGAGTATCCCCTTTCCGATGCACCATTCCATCTTTACTGCATCCCTCGCCCCTCACACTGACGAATTAACACGGAAGTGGTGTCGCTATGAAATACTATTGGGTCTATGACTTCTCCTTCTAAATCGAGTAACGTTTCTATGGAAACGACAAGAGTTTCTATTGGGAGGAGAGTATCTCCGTTCCGATTCACTATTCCTTCTTTACTGCATCCCTCGCTCCCTCCCATTGACGAATTAACACTGAAATTGAGTCGCTATGGAATTCTATGTGTTCTATAACTGCTCCTTCTAAATCGAGGAACGTTTCTACGGAAACGACAATATTTTCTTTTGGGAGGCGAGTATCCCCTTTCTGATGCACTATTCCATCTTTACTGCATCCCTCGCCCCTCAAACTGACGAATTAACACGGAAGTGGTGTCGCTATGAAATACTATTGGTTCTATGACATCTCCTTCTAAATCGTTAACGTATCTATGGAAACGACAAGAGTTTATTTTGGGAGGAGAGTATCTCCGTTCCGATTCACTATTCCTTCTTTACTGCATCCCTCGCTCCCTCCCATTGACGAATTAACACTGAAATTGAGTCGCTATGGAATACTATGTGTTCTATAACTTCTCCTTCAAAATCGAGGAACGTTTCTACGGAAACGACAATATTATCTTTTGGGAGGCGAGTATCCCCTTTCCGATGCACTATTCCATCTTTACTGCATCCCTCGCCCCTCACACTGACGAATTAACACGGAAGTGGTGTCGCTATGAAATACTATTGGGTCTATGACTTCTCCTTCTAAATCGAGTAACGTTTCTATGGAAACGACAAGAGTTTCTTTTGGGAGGAGAGTATCTCCGTTCCGATTCACTATTCCTTCTTTACTGCATCGCTCGCTCCCTCCCATTGACGAATTAACACTGAAATTGAGTCGCTACGGAATACTATGTGTTCTATAACTTCTCCTTCTAAATCGAGGAACGTTTCTACGGAAACGACAATATTTTCTTTTGGGAGGCGAGTATCCCCTTTCCGATGCACTATTCCATCTTTACTGCATCCCTCGCCCCTCACACTGACGAATTAACACGGAAGTGGTGTCGCTATGAAATACTATTGGTTCGATGACTTCTCCTTCTAAATCGAGTAACGTTTCTATGGAAACGACAAGAGTTTCTTTTGGGAGGAGAGTATCTCCGTTCCGATTCACTATTCCTTCTTTACTGCATCCCTCGCTCCCTCCCATTGACGAATTAACACTGAAATTGAGTCGCTATGGAATACTATGTGTTCTATAACTTCTCCTTCTAAATCGAGGAACGTTTCTACGGAAACGACAATATTTTCTTTTGGGAGGCGAGTATCCCCTTTCCGATGCACTATTCCATCTTTACTGCATCCCTCGCCCCTCACACTGACGAATTAACACGGAAGTGGTGTCGCTATGAAATACTATTGGTTCTATCACATCTCCTTCTAAGTCGAGTAACGTTTCTATGGAAACGACAAGAGTTTCTTTTGGGAGGAGAGTATCTCCGTTCCGATTCACTATTCCTTCTTTACGCGTCCCTCGCTCCCTCCCATTGACGAATTAACACTGAAATTGAGTCGCTATGGAATACTATGTGTTCTATAACTTCTCCTTCTAAATCGAGGAACGTTTCTACGGAAACGACAATATTTTCTTTTGGGAGGCGAGTATCCCCTTTCCGATCCACTATTCCATCTTTACTGCATCCCTCGCCCCTCACACTGACGAATTAAACCGGAAGTGGTGTCGCTATGAAATACTATTGGTTCTATGACTTCTCCTTCTAAATCGAGTAACGTTTCTGTGGAAACGACAAGAGTTTCTTTTGGGAGGAGAGTATCTCCGTTCCGATTCACTATTCCTTCTTTACTGCATCCCTCGCTCCCTCCCATTGACGAATTAACACTGAAATTGAGTCGCTATGGAATACTATGTGTTCTATAACTTCTCCTTCTAAATCGAGGAACGTTTCTACGGAAACGACAATATTTTCTTTTGGGAGGCGAGTATCTCCTTTCCGATGCACTATTCCATCATTACTGCATCCCTCGCCCCTCACACTGACGAATTAACACGGAAGTGGTGTCGCTATGAAATACTATTGGTTCTATGACATCTCCTTCTAAATCGAGTAACGTTTCTATGGAAACGACAAGAGTTTCTTTTGGGAGGAGAGTATCTCCTTTCCGATTCACTATTCCTTCTTTACTGCATCCCTCGCTCCCTCCCATTGACGAATTAACACTGAAATTGAGTCGCTATGAAATACTATGTGTTCTATAACTTCTCCTTCTAAATCGAGGAACGTTTCTACGGAAACGACAATATTTTCTTTTGGGAGGCGAGTATCCCCTTTCCGATGCACTATTCCATCTTTACTGCATCCCTCGCCCCTCACACTGACGAATTAACACGGAAGTGGTGTCGCTATGAAATACTATTGGTTCGATGACTTCTCCTTCTAAATCGAGTAACGTTTCTATGGAAACGACAAGAGTTTCTTTTGGGAGGAGAGTATCTCCGTTCCGATTCACTATTCCTTCTTTACTGCATCCCTCGCTCCCTCCCATTGACGAATTAACACTGAAATTGAGTCGCTATGGAATACTATGTGTTCTATAACTTCTCCTTCTAAATCGAGGAACGTTTCTACGGAAACGACAATATTTTCTTTTGGGAGGCGAGTATCCCCTTTCCGATGCACTATTCCATCTTTACTGCATCCCTCGCCCCTCACACTGACAAATTAACACGGAAGAGGTGTCGGTATGAAATACTATTGGTTCGATGACTTCTCCTTCTAAATCGAGTAACGTTTCTATGGAAACGACAAGAGTTTCTTTTGGGAGGAGAGTATCTCCGTTCCGATTCACTATTCCTTCTTTACTGCATCCCTCGCTCCCTCCCATTGACGAATTAACACTGAAATTGAGTCGCTATGGAATACTATGTGTTCTATAACTTCTCCTTCTAAATCGAGGAACGTTTCTATGGAAACGACAATATTTTCTTTTGGGAGGCGAGTATCCCCTTTCCGATGCACTATTCCATCTTTACTGCATCCCTCGCCCCTCACACTGACGAATTAACACGGAAGTGGTGTCGCTATGAAATACTATTGGGTCTATGACTTCTCCTTCTAAATCGAGTAACGTTTCTATGGAAACGACAAGAGTTTCTTTTGGGAGGAGAGTATCTCCGTTCCGATTCACTATTCCTTCTTTACTGCATCCCTCGCTCCCTCCCATTGACGAATTAACACTGAAATTGAGTCGCTATGGAATACTATGTGTTCTATAACTTCTCCTTCTAAATCGAGGAACGTTTCTACGGAAACGACAATATTTTATTTTGGGAGGCGAGTATCCCCTTTCCGATGCACTATTCCATCTTTACTGCATCCCTCGCCCCTCACACTGACGAATTAACACGGAAGTGATGTCGCTATGAAATACTATTGGTTCTATGACATCTCCTTCTAAATCGAGTAACGTTTCTATGGAAACGACAAGAGTTTCTTTTGGGAGGAGAGTATCTCCGTTCCGATTCACTATTCCTTCTTTACTGCGTCCCTCGCTCCCTCCCATTGACGAATTAACACTGAAATTGAGTCGCTATGGAATACTATGTGTTCTATAACTTCTCCTTCTAAATCGAGGAACGTTTCTACGGAAACGACAATATTTTCTTTTGGGAGGCGAGTATCCCCTTTCCGATCCACTATTCCATCTTTACTGCATCCCTCGCCCCTCACACTGACGAATTAACACGGAAGTGGTGTCGCTATGAAATACTATTGGTTCTATGACTTCTCCTTCTAAATCGAGTAACGTTTCTGTGGAAACGACAAGAGTTTCTTTTGGGAGGAGAGTATCTCCGTTCCGATTCACTATTCCTTCTTTACTGCATCCCTCGCTCCCTCCCATTGACGAATTAACACTGAAATTGAGTCGCTATGGAATACTATGTGTTCTATAACTTCTCCTTCTAAATCGAGGAACGTTTCTACGGAAACGACAATATTTTCTTTTGGGAGGCGAGTATCTCCTTTCCGATGCACTATTCCATCTTTACTGCATCCCTCGCCCCTCACACTGACGAATTAACACGGAAGTGGTGTCGCTATGAAATACTATTGGTTCTATGACATCTCCTTCTAAATCGAGTAACGTTTCTATGGAAACGACAAGAGTTTCTTTTGGGAGGAGAGTATCTCCGTTCCGATTCACTATTCCTTCTTTACTGCATCCCTCGCTCCCTCCCATTGACGAATTAACACTGAAATTGAGTCGCTATGGAATACTATGTGTTCTATAACTTCTCCTTCTAAATCGAGGAACGTTTCTACGGAAACGACAATATTTTCTTTTGGGAGGCGAGTATCCCCTTTCCGATGCACTATTCCATCTTTACTGCATCCCTCGCCCCTCACACTGACGAATTAACACGGAAGTGGTGTCGCTATGAAATACTATTGGTTCGATGACTTCTCCTTCTAAATCGAGTAACGTTTCTATGGAAACGACAAGAGTTTCTTTTGGGAGGAGAGTATCTCCGTTCCGATTCACTATTCCTTCTTTACTGCATCCCTCGCTCCCTCCCATTGACGAATTAACACTGAAATTGAGTCGCTATGGAATACTATGTGTTCTATAACTTCTCCTTCTAAATCGAGGAACGTTTCTACGGAAACGACAATATTTTCTTTTGGGAGGCGAGTATCCCCTTTCCGATGCACTATTCCATCTTTACTGCATCCCTCGCCCCTCACACTGACAAATTAACACGGAAGAGGTGTCGGTATGAAATACTATTGGTTCGATGACTTCTCCTTCTAAATCGAGTAACGTTTCTATGGAAACGACAAGAGTTTCTTTTGGGAGGATAGTATCTCCGTTCCGATTCACTATTCCTTCTTTACTGCATCCCTCGCTCCCTCCCATTGACGAATTAACACTGAAATTGAGTCGCTATGGAATACTATGTGTTCTATAACTTCTCCTTCTAAATCGAGGAACGTTTCTACGGAAACGACAATATTTTCTTTTGGGTGGCGAGTATCCCCTTTCCGATGCACTATTCCATCTTTACTGCATCCCTCGCCCCTCACACTGACGAATTAACACGGAAGTGATGTCGCTAAGAAATACTATTGGTTGTATGACATCTCCTTCTAAATCGAGTAACGTTTCTATGGAAACGACAAGAGTTTCTTTTGGGAGGAGAGTATCTCCGTTCCGATTCACTATTCCTTCTTTACTGCGTCCCTCGCTCCCTCCCATTGACGAATTAACACTGAAATTGAGTCGCTATGGAATACTATGTGTTCTATAACTTCTCCTTCTAAATCGAGGAACGTTTCTACGGAAACGACAATATTTTCTTTTGGGAGGCGAGTATCCCCTTTCCGATCCACTATTCCATCTTTACTGCATCCCTCGCCCCTCACACTGACGAATTAACACGGAAGTGGTGTCGCTATGAAATACTATTGGTTCTATGACTTCTCCTTCTAAATCGAGTAACGTTTCTGTGGAAACGACAAGAGTTTCTTTTGGGAGGAGAGTATCTCCGTTCCGATTCACTATTCCTTCTTTACTGCATCCCTCGCTCCCTCCCACTGACGAATTAACACTGAAATTGAGTCGCTATGGAATACTATGTGTTCTATAACTTCTCCTTCTAAATCGAGGAACGTTTCTACGGAAACGACAATATTTTCTTTTGGGAGGCGAGTATCCCCTTTCCGATGCACTATTCCATCTTTACTGCATCCCTCGCCCCTCACACTGACGAATTAACACGGAAGTGATGTCGCTATGAAATACTATTGGTTCTATGACATCTCCTTCTAAATCGAGTAACGTTTCTATGGAAACGACAAGAGTTTCTTTTGGGAGGAGAGTATCTCCGTTCCGATTCACTATTCCTTCTTTACTGCGTCCCTCGCTCCCTCCCATTGACGAATTAACACTGAAATTGAGTCGCTATGGAATACTATGTGTTCTATAACTTCTCCTTCTAAATCGAGGAACGTTTCTACGGAAACGACAATATTTTCTTTTGGGAGGCGAGTATCCCCTTTCCGATCCACTATTCCATCTTTACTGCATCCCTCGCCCCTCACACTGACGAATTAACACGGAAGTGGTGTCGCTATGAAATACTATTGGTTCTATGACTTCTCCTTCTAAATCGAGTAACGTTTCTGTGGAAACGACAAGAGTTTCTTTTGGGAGGAGAGTATCTCCGTTCCGATTCACTATTCCTTCTTTACTGCATCCCTCGCTCCCTCCCATTGACGAATTAACACTGAAATTGAGTCGCTATGGAATACTATGTGTTCTATAACTTCTCCTTCTAAATCGAGGAACGTTTCTACGGAAACGACAATATTTTCTTTTGGGAGGCGAGTATCTCCTTTCCGATGCACTATTCCATCTTTACTGCATCCCTCGCCCCTCACACTGACGAATTAACACGGAAGTGGTGTCGCTATGAAATACTATTGGTTCTATGACATCTCCTTCTAAATCGAGTAACGTTTCTATGGAAACGACAAGAGTTTCTTTTGGGAGGAGAGCATCTCCGTTCCGATTCACTATTCCTTCTTTACTGCATCCCTCGCTCCCTCCCATTGACGAATTAACACTGAAATTGAGTCGCTATGGAATACTATGTTTCTATAACTTCTCCTTCTAAATCGAGGAACGTTTCTACGGAAACGACAATATTTTCTTTTGGGAGGCGAGTATCCCCTTTCCGATGCACTATTCCATCTTTACTGCATCCCTCGCCCCTCACACTGACAAATTAACACGGGAGAGGTGTCGGTATGAAATACTATTGGTTCGATGACTTCTCCTTCTAAATCGAGTAACGTTTATATGGAAACGACAAGAGTTTCTTTTGGGAGGAGAGTATCTCCGTTCCGATTCACTATTCCTTCTTTACTGCATCCCTCGCTCCCTCCCATTGACGAATTAACACTGAAATTGAGTCGCTATGGAATACTATGTGTTCTATAACTTCTCCTTCTAAATCGAGGAACGTTTCTACGGAAACGACAATATTTTCTTTTGGGAGGCGAGTATCCCCTTTCCGATGCACTATTCCATCTTTACTGCATCCCTCGCCCCTCACACTGACGAATTAACACGGAAGTGATGTCGCTATGAAATACTATTGGTTCTATGACATCTCCTTCTAAATCGAGTAACGTTTCTATGGAAACGACAAGAGTTTCTTTTGGGAGGAGAGTATCTCCGTTCCGATTCACTATTCCTTCTTTACTGCGTCCCTCGCTCCCTCCCATTGACGAATTAACACTGAAATTCAGTCGCTATGGAATACTATGTGTTCTATAACTTCTCCTTCTAAATCGAGGAACGTTTCTACGGAAACGACAATATTTTCTTTTGGGTGGCGAGTATCCCCTTTCCGATGCACTATTCCATCTTTACTGCATCCCTCGCCCCTCACACTGACGAATTAACACGGAAGTGGTGTCGCTATGAAATACTATTGGTTCTATGACTTCTCCTTCTAAATCGAGTAACGTTTCTGTGGAAACGACAAGAGTTTCTTTTGGGAGGAGAGTATCTCCGTTCCGATTCACTATTCCTTCTTTACTGCATCCCTCGCTCCCTCCCATTGACGAATTAACACTGAAATTGAGTCGCTATGGAATACTATGTGTTCTATAACTTCTCCTTCTAAATCGAGGAACGTTTCTACGGAGACGACAATATTTTCTTTTGGGAGGCGAGTATCTCCTTTCCGATGCACTATTCCATCTTTACTGCATCCCTCGCCCCTCACACTGACGAATTAACACGGAAGTGGTGTCGCTATGAAATACTATTGGTTCTATGACATCTCCTTCTAAATCGAGTAACGTTTCTATGGAAACGACAAGAGTTTCTTTTGGGAGGAGAGTATCTCCGTTCCGATTCACTATTCCTTCTTTACTGCATCCCTCGCTCCCTCCCATTGACGAATTAACACTGAAATTGAGTCGCTATGGAATACTATGTGTTCTATAACTTCTCCTTCTAAATCGAGGAACGTTTATACGGAAACGACAATATTTTCTTTTGGGAGGCGAGTATCCCCTTTCCGATGCACTATTCCATCTTTACTGCATCCCTCGCCCCTCACACTGACGAATTAACACGGAAGTGGTGTCGCTATGAAATACTATTGGTTCGATGACTTCTCCTTCTAAATCGAGTAACGTTTCTATGGAAACGACAAGAGTTTCTTTTGGGAGGAGAGTATCTCCGTTCCGATTCACTATTCCTTCTTTACTGCATCCCTCGCTCCCTCCCATTGACGAATTAACATTGAAATTGAGTCGCTATGAAATACTATGTGTTCTATAACTTCTCCTTCTAAATCGAGGAACGTTTCTACGGAAACGACAATATTTTCTTTTGGGAGGCGAGTATCCCCTTTCCGATGCACTATTCCATCTTTACTGCATCCCTCGCCCCTCACACTGACAAATTAACACGGAAGAGGTGTCGGTATGAAATACTATTGGTTCGATGACTTCTCCTTCTAAATCGAGTAACGTTTCTATGGAAACGACAAGAGTTTCTTTTGGGAGGAGAGTATCTCCTTTCCGATTCACTATTCCTTCTTTACTGCATCCCTCGCTCCCTCCCATTGACGAATTAACACTGAAATTGAGTCGCTATGGAATACTATGTGTTCAATAACTTCTCCTTCTAAATCGAGGAACGTTTCTACGGAAACGACAATATTTTCTTTTGGGAGGCGAGTATCCCCTTTCCGATGCACTATTCCATCTTTACTGCATCCCTCGCCCCTCACACTGACGAATTAACACGGAAGTGGTGTCGCTATGAAATACTATTGGTTCTATGACATCTCCTTCTAAATCGAGTAACGTTTCTATGGAAACGACAAGAGTTTCTTTTGGGAGGAGAGTATCTCCGTTCCGATTCACTATTCCTTCTTTACAGCGTGCCTCGCTCCCTCCCATTGACGAATTAACACTGAAATTGAGTCGCTATGGAATACTATGTGTTCTATAACTTCTCCTTCAAAATCGAGGAACGTTTCTACGGAAACGACAATATTTTCTTTTGGGAGGCGAGTATCCCCTTTCCGATGCACTATTCCATCTTTACTGCATCCCTCGCCCCTCACACTGACGAATTAACACGGAAGTGGTGTCGCTATGAAATACTATTGGTTCTATGACATCTCCTTCTAAATCGAGTAACGTTTCTATGGAAACGACAAGAGTTTCTTTTGGGAGGAGAGTATCTCCGTTCCGATTCACTATTCCTTCTTTACAGCGTGCCTCGCTCCCTCCCATTGACGAATTAACACTGAAATTGAGTCGCTATGGAATACTATGTGTTCTATAACTTCTCCTTCTAAATCGAGGAACGTTTCTACGGAAACGACAATATTTTCTTTTGGGAGGCGAGTATCCCCTTTCCGATGCACTATTCCATCTTTACTGCATCCCTCGCCCCTCACACTGACGAATTAACACGGAAGTGGTGTCGCTATGAAATACTATTGGTTCTATGACATCTCTTTCTAAATCGAGTAAAGTTTTTATGGAAACGGCAAGAGTTTCTTTTGGGAGGAGAGTATCTCCGTTCCGATTCACAATTCCTTCTTTACTGCATCCCTCGCTCCCTCCCATTGACGAATTAACACTGAAATTGAGTCGCTATGGAATACTATGTGTTCTATAACTTCTCCTTCTAAATCGAGGAACGTTTCTACGGAAACGACAATATTTTCTTTTGGGAGGCGAGTATCGCCTTTCCGATGCACTATTCCATCTTTACTGGATCCCTCGCCCCTCACACTGACAAATTAACACGGAAGTGGTATCGGTATGAAATACTATTGGTTCGATGACTTCTCCTTCTAAATCGAGTAACGTTTCTATGGAAACGACAAGAGTTTCTTTTGGGAGGAGAGTATCTCCGTTCCGATACACTATTCCTTCTTTACTGCATCCCTCGCTCCCTCCCATTGACGAATTTAACACTGAAATTGAGTCGCTATGGAATACTATGTGTTCTATAACTTCTCCTTCTAAATCGAGGAACGTTTCTACGGAAACGACAATATTTTCTTTTGGGAGGCGAGTATCCCCTTTCCGATGCACTATTCCATCTTTACTGCATCCCTCGCCCCTCACACTGACGAATTAACACGGAAGTGGTGTCGCTATGAAATACTATTGGTTCTATGACATCTCCTTCGAAATCGAGTAACGTTTCTTTCGAAGCGACAAGAGTTACTTTTGGGAGGAGAGTATCTCCGTTCCGATTCACTATTCCTTCTTTACTGCATCCCTCGCTCCTTCCCATTGACGAATTAACACTGAAATTGAGTCGCTATGGAATACAATGTGTTCTATAACTTCTCCTTCTAAATCGAGGAACGTTTCTACGGAAACGACAATACTATCTTTTGGGAGGCGAGGATCCCCTTTCCGATGCACTATTCCATCTTTACTGCATCCCTCGCCCCTCACACTGACGAATTAACACGGAAGTGGTGTCGCTATGAAATACTATTGGTTCTATGACATCTCCTTCTAAATCCAGTAACGTTTCTATGGAAACGACAAGAGTTTCTTTTGGGAGGAGAGTATCTCCGTTCCGATTCACTATTCCTTCTTTACTGCATCTCTCGCTCCCTCCCATTGACGAATTAACACTGAAATTGAGTCGCTATGGAATACTATGCATTCTATAACTTCTCCTTCTACATCGAGGAACGTTTCTACGGAAACGACAATATTTTCTTTTGGGAGGCGAGTATCCCCTTTACGACGCACTATTCCATCTTTACTGCATCCCTCGCCCCTCACACTGACGAATTAACACGGAAGTGGTGCCGCTATGAAATACTATTGGTTTTATGACTTCTCCTTCTAAATCGAGTAACGTTTCTATGGAAACGACAAGAGTTCCTTTTGGGAGGAGAGTATCTTCGTTCCGATTCACTATTCCTTCTTTACTGCATCCCTCGCTCCCTCCCATTGACGAATTAACACTGAAATTGAGTCGCTATGGAATACTATGTGTTCTATAACTTCTCCTTCTAAATCGAGGGACGTTTCTACGGAAACGACAATATTTTCATTTGGGAGGCGAGTATCCCCTTTACGATGCACTATTCCATCTTTACTGCATCCCTCGCCCCTCACACTGACGAATTAACACGGAAGTGGTGTCGCTATGAAATACTATTGGTTCTATGACATCTCCTTCTAAATCGAGTAACGTTTCTATGGAAACGACAAGAGTTTCTTTTGGGAGGAGAGTATCTCCGTTCCGATTCACTATTCCTTCTTTACTGCAACCCTCGCTCCCTCTCATTGACGAATTAACACTGAAATTGAGTCGCTATTAAATACTATGTGTTCCATAACTTCTCCTTCTAAATCGAGGAACATTTCTACGGAAACGACAATATTTTCTTTTGGGAGGCGAGTATCCCCTTTCCGATGCACTATTCCATCTTTACTGCATCCCTCGCCCCTCACACTGACGAATTAACACGGAAGTGGTGTCGCTATGAAATACTATTGGTTCTATGACATCTCCTTCGAAATCGAATAACGTTTCTATGGAAACGACAAGAGTTTCTTTTGGGAGGAGAGTATCTCCGTTCCGATTCACTATTCCTTCTTTACTGCATCCCTCGCTCCCTCCCATTGACGAATTAACACTGAAATTGAGTCGCTATGGAATGCTATGTGTTCTATAATTTCTCCTTCTAAATCGAGGAACGTTTCTACGGAAACGACAATATTTTCTTTTGGGAGGCAAGTATCCCCTTTCCGATGCACTATTCTATCTTTACTGCATCCCTCGCCCCTCACACTGACGAATTAACACGGAAGTGGTGTCGCTATGAAATACTATTGGGTCTATGACTTCTCATTCTAAATCGAGTAACGTTTCTATGGAAACGACAAGAGTTTCTTTTGGGAGGAGAGTATCTCCGTTCCGATTCACTATTCCTTCTTTACTGCATCCCTCGCTCCCTCCCATTGACGAATTAACACTGAAATTGAGTCGCTATGGAATACTATGTGTTCTATAACTTCTCCTTCTAAATCGAGGAACGTTTCTACGGAAACGACAATATTTCCTTTTGGGAGGCGAGTATCCCCTTTCCGATGCACTATTCCATCTTTACTGCATCCCTCGCCCCTCACACTGACGAATTAACACGGAAGTGGTGTCGCTATGAAATACTATTGGGTCTATGACTTCTCCTTCTAAATCGAGTAACGTTTCTATGGAAACGACAAGAGTTTCTTTTGGGAGGAGAGTATCTCCGTTCCGATTCACTATTCCTTCTTTACTGCATCCCTCACTCCCTCCCATTGACGAATTAACACTGAAATTGAGTCGCTATGGAATACTATGTGTTCTATAATTTCTCCTTCTAAATCGAGGAACGTTTCTACGGAAACGACAATATTTTCTTTTGGGAGGCGAGTATCCCCTTGCCGATGCACTATTCCATCTTTACTGCATCCCTCGCCCCTCACACTGACGAATTAACACGGAAGTGGTGTCGCTATGAAATACTATTGGTTCTGTGACATCTCCTTCGAAATCGAGTAACGTTTCTTTCGAAGCGACAAGAGTTACTTTTGGGAGGAGAGTATCTCCGTTCCGATTCACTATTCCTTCTTTACTGCATCCCTCGCTCCTTCCCATTGACGAATTAACACTGAAATTGAGTCGCTATAGAATACTATGTGTTCTATAACTTCTCCTTCTAAATCGAGGAACGTTTCTACGGAAACGACAATACTTTCTTTTGGGAGGCGAGTATCCCCTTTCCGATCCACTATTCCATCTTTACTGCATCCCTCGCCCCTCACACTGACGAATTAACACGGAAGTGGTGTCGCTATGAAATACTATTGGTTCTATGACATCTCCTTCGAAATCGAGTAACGTTTCTTTCGAAGCGACAAGAGTTACTTTTGGGAGGAGAGTATCTCCGTTCCGATTCACTATTCCTTCTTTACTGCATCCCTCGCTCCTTCCCATTGACGAATTAACACTGAAATTGAGTCGCTATGGAATACTATGTGTTCTATAACTTCTCCTTCTAAATCGAGGAACGTTTCTACGGAAACGACAATACTTTCTTTTGGGAGGCGAGTATCCCCTTTCCGATGCACTATTCCATCTTTACTGCATCCCTCGCCCCTCACACTGACGAATTAACACGGAAGTGGTGTCGCTATGAAATACTATTGGTTCTATGACATCTCCTTCGAAATCGAGTAACGTTTCTTTCGAAGCGACAAGAGTTACTTTTGGGAGGAGAGTATCTCCGTTCCGATTCACTATTCCTTCTTTACTGCATCCCTCGCTCCTTCCCATTGACGAATTAACACTGAAATTGAGTCGCTATGGAATACTATGTGTTCTATAACTTCTCCTTCTAAATCGAGGAACGTTTCTACGGAAACGACAATACTTTCTTTTGGGAGGCGAGTATCCCCTTTCCGATCCACTATTCCATCTTTACTGCATCCCTCGCCCCTCACACTGACGAATTAACACGGAAGTGGTGTCGCTATGAAATACTATTGGTTCTATGACATCTCCTTCGAAATCGAGTAACGTTTCTTTCGAAGCGACAAGAGTTACTTTTGGGAGGAGAGTATCTCCGTTCCGATTCACTATTCCTTCTTTACTGCATCCCTCGCTCCTTCCCATTGACGAATTAACACTGAAATTGAGTCGCTATGGAATACTATGTGTTCTATAACTTCTCCTTCTAAATCGAGGAACGTTTCTACGGAAACGACAATACTTTCTTTTGGGAGGCGAGTATCCCCTTTCCGATGCACTATTCCATCTTTACTGCATCCCTCGCCCCTCACACTGACGAATTAACACGGAAGTGGTGTCGCTATGAAATACTATTGGTTCTGTGACATCTCCTTCGAAATCGAGTAACGTTTCTTTCGAAGCGACAAGAGTTACTTTTGGGAGGAGAGTATCTCCGTTCCGATTCACTATTCCTTCTTTACTGCATCCCTCGCTCCTTCCCATTGACGAATTAACACTGAAATTGAGTCGCTATGGAATACTATGTGTTCTATAACTTCTCCTTCTAAATCGAGGAACGTTTCTACGGAAACGACAATACTTTCTTTTAGGGAGGCGAGTATCCCCTTTCCGATCCACTATTCCATCTTTACTGCATCCCTCGCCCCTCACACTGACGAATTAACACGGAAGTGGTGTCGCTATGAAATACTATTGGTTCTATGACATCTCCTTCGAAATCGAGTAACGTTTCTTTCGAAGCGACAAGAGTTACTTTTAGGAGGAGAGTATCTCCGTTCCGATTCACTATTCCTTCTGTACTGCATCCCTCGCTCCTTCCCATTGACGAATTAACACTGAAATTGAGTCGCTATGGAATACTATGTGTTCTATAACTTCTCCTTCTAAATCGAGGAACGTTTCTACGGAAACGACAATACTTTCTTTTGGGAGGCGAGTATCCCCTTTCCGATGCACTATTCCATCTTTACTGCATCCCTCGCCCCTCACACTGACGAATTAACACGGAAGTGGTGTCGCTATGAAATACTATTGGTTCTGTGACATCTCCTTCGAAATCGAGTAACGTTTCTTTCGAAGCGACAAGAGTTACTTTTGGGAGGAGAGTATCTCCGTTCCGATTCACTATTCCTTCTTTACTGCATCCCTCGCTCCTTCCCATTGACGAATTAACACTGAAATTGAGTCGCTATGGAATACTATGTGTTCTATAACTTCTCCTTCTAAATCGAGGAACGTTTCTACGGAAACGACAATACTTTCTTTTGGGAGGCGAGTATCCCCTTTCCGATCCACTATTCCATCTTTACTGCATCCCTCGCCCCTCACACTGACGAATTAACACGGAAGTGGTGTCGCTATGAAATACTATTGGTTCTATGACATCTCCTTCGAAATCGAGTAACGTTTCTTTCGAAGCGACAAGAGTTACTTTTGGGAGGAGAGTATCTCCGTTCCGATTCACTATTCCTTCTTTACTGCATCCCTCGCTCCTTCCCATTGACGAATTAACACTGAAATTGAGTCGCTATGGAATACTATGTGTTCTATAACTTCTCCTTCTAAATCGAGGAACGTTTCTACGGAAACGACAATACTTTCTTTTGGGAGGCGAGTATCCCCTTTCCGATGCACTATTCCATCTTTACTGCATCCCTCGCCCCTCACACTGACGAATTAACACGGAAGTGGTGTCGCTATGAAATACTATTGGTTCTATGACATCTCCTTCTAAATCGAGTAACGTTTCTTTCGAAGCGACAAGAGTTACTTTTGGGAGGAGAGTATCTCCGTTCCGATTCAATATTCCTTCTTTACTGCATCCCTCGCTCCTTCCCATTGACGAATTAACACTGAAATTGAGTCGCTATGGAATACTATGTGTTCTATAACTTCTCCTTCTAAATCGAGGAACGTTTCTACGGAAACGACAATACTTTCTTTTGGGAGGCGAGTATCCCCTTTCCGATCCACTATTCCATCTTTACTGCATCCCTCGCCCCTCACACTGACGAATTAACACGGAAGTGGTGTCGCTATGAAATACTATTGGTTCTATGACATCTCCTTCGAAATCGAGTAACGTTTCTTTCGAAGCGACAAGAGTTACTTTTGGGAGGAGAGTATCTCCGTTCCGATTCACTATTCCTTCTTTACTGCATCCCTCGCTCCTTCCCATTGACGAATTAACACTGAAATTGAGTCGCTATGGAATACTATGTGTTCTATAACTTCTCCTTCTAAATCGAGGAACGTTTCTACGGAAACGACAATACTTTCTTTTGGGAGGCGAGTATCCCCTTTCCGATGCACTATTCCATCTTTACTGCATCCCTCGCCCCTCACACTGACGAATTAACACGGAAGTGGTGTCGCTATGAAATACTATTGGTTCTGTGACATCTCCTTCGAAATCGAGTAACGTTTCTTTCGAAGCGACAAGAGTTACTTTTGGGAGGAGAGTATCTCCGTTCCGATTCACTATTCCTTCTTTACTGCATCCCTCGCTCCTTCCCAATGACGAATTAACACTGAAATTGAGTCGCTATGGAATACTATGTGTTCTATAACTTCTCTTTCTAAATCGAGGAACGTTTCTACGGAAACGACAATACTTTCTTTTGGGAGGCGAGTATCCCCTTTCCGATCCACTATTCCATCTTTACTGCATCCCTCGCCCCTCACACTGACGAATTAACACGGAAGTGGTGTCGCTATGAAATACTATTGGTTCTATGACATCTCCTTCGAAATCGAGTAACGTTTCTTTCGAAGCGACAAGAGTTACTTTTGGGAGGAGAGTATCTCCGTTCCGATTCACTATTCCTTCTTTACTGCATCCCTCGCTCTTTCCCATTGACGAATTAACACTGAAATTGAGTCGCTATGGAATACTATGTGTTCTATAACTTCTCCTTCTAAATCGAGGAACGTTTCTACGGAAACGACAATACTTTCTTTTGGGAGGCGAGTATCCCCTTTCCGATGCACTATTCCATCTTTACTGCATCCCTCGCCCCTCACACTGACGAATTAACACGGAAGTGGTGTCGCTATGAAATACTATTGGTTCTATGACATCTCCTTCGAAATCGAGTAACGTTTCTTTCGAAGCGACAAGAGTTACTTTTGGGAGGAGAGTATCTCCGTTCCGATTCACTATTCCTTCTTTACTGCATCCCTCGCTCCTTCCCATTGACGAATTAACACTGACATTGAGTCGCTATGGAATACTATGTGTTCTATAACTTCTCCTTCTAAATCGAGGAACGTTTCTACGGAAACGACAATACTTTCTTTTGGGAGGCGAGTATCCCCTTTCCGATGCACTATTCCATCTTTACTGCATCCCTCGCCCCTCACACTGACGAATTAACACGTAAGTGTTGTCGCTATGAAATACTATTGGTTCTATGACATCTCCTTCTAAATCGAGTAACGTTTCTATGGAAACGACAAGAGTTTCTTTTGGGAGGAGAGTATCTCCGTTCCGATTCACTATTCCTTCTTTACTGCATCCCTCGCTCCCTCCCATTGACGAATTAACACTGAAATTGAGTCGCTATGGAATACTATGTATTCTATAAATTCTCCTTCTAAATCGAGGAACGTTTCTACGGAAACGACAATATTTTCTTTTGGGAGGCGAGTATCCCCTTTACGATGCACTATTCCATCTTTACTGCATCCCTCGCCCCTCACACTGACGAATTAACACGGAAGTGGTGCCGCTATGAAATACTATTGGTTCTATGACTTCTCCTTCTAAATCGAGTAACGTTTCTATGGAAACGACAAGAGTTTCTTTTGGGAGGAGAGTATCTCCGTTCCGATTCAGTATTCCTTCTTTACTGCATCCCTCGCTCCCTCCCATTGACGAATTAACACTGAAATTGAGTCGCTATGGAATACTATGTGTTCTATAACTTCTCCTTCTAAATCGAGGAACGTTTCTACGGAAACGACAATATTTTCTTTTGGGAGGCGAGTATCCCCTTTCCGATGCACTATTCCATCTTTACTGCATCCCGCGTCCCTCACACTGACGAATTAACACGAAAGTGGTGTCGCTATGAAATACTATTGGTTCTATGACTTCTCCTTCTAAATCGAGTAACGTTTCTATGGAAACGACAATACTTTCTTTTGGGAGGCGAGTATCCCCTTTCCGATGCACTATTCCATCTTTACTGCATCCCTCGCCCCTCACACTGACGAATTAACACGGAAGTGGTGTCGCTATGAAATACTATTGGTTGTATGACATCTCCTTCGAAATCGAGTAACGTTTCTTTCGAAGCGACAAGAGTTACTTTTGGGAGGAGAGTATCTCCGTTCCGATTCACTATTCCTTCTTTACTGCATCCCTCGCTCCTTCCCATTGACGAATTAACACTGAAATTGAGTCGCTATGGAATACTATGTGTTCTATAACTTCTCCTTCTAAATCGAGGAACGTTTCTACGGAAACGACAATACTTTCTTTTGGGAGGCGAGTATCCCCTTTCCGATCCACTATTCCATCTTTACTGCATCCCTCGCCCCTCACACTGACGAATTAACACGGAAGTGGTGTCGCTATGAAATACTATTGGTTCTATGACATCTCCTTCGAAATCGAGTAACGTTTCTTTCGAAGCGACAAGAGTTACTTTTGGGAGGAGAGTATCTCCGTTCCGATTCACTATTCCTTCTTTACTGCATCCCTCGCTCCTTCCCATTGACGAATTAACACTGAAATTGAGTCGCTATGGAATACTATGTGTTCTATAACTTCTCCTTCTAAATCGAGGAACGTTTCTACGGAAACGACAATACTTTCTTTTGGGAGGCAAGTATCCCCTTTCCGATGCACTATTCCATCTTTACTGCATCCCTCGCCCCTCACACTGACGAATTAACACGGAAGTGGTGTCGCTATGAAATACTATTGGTTCTGTGACATCTCCTTCGAAATCGAGTAACGTTTCTTTCGAAGCGACAAGAGTTACTTTTGGGGGGAGAGTATCTCCGTTCCGATTCACTATTCCTTCTTTACTGCATCCCTCGCTCCTTCCCATCGACGAATTAACACTGAAATTGAGTCGCTATGGAATACTATGTGTTCTATAACTTCTCCTTCTAAATCGAGGAACGTTTCTACGGAAACGACAATACTTTCTTTTGGGAGGCGAGTATCCCCTTTCCGATCCACTATTCCATCTTTACTGCATCCCTCGCCCCTCACACTGACGAATTAACACGGAAGTGGTGTCGCTATGAAATACTATTGGTTCTATGACATCTCCTTCGAAATCGAGTAACGTTTCTTTCGAAGCGACAAGAGTTACTTTTGGGAGGAGAGTATCTCCGTTCCGATTCACTATTCCTTCTTTACTGCATCCCTCGCTCCTTCCCATTGACGAATTAACACTGAAATTGAGTCGCTATGGAATACTATGTGTTCTATAACTTCTCCTTCTAAATCGAGGAACGTTTCTACGGAAACGACAATACTTTCTTTTGGGAGGCGAGTATCCCCTTTCCGATGCACTATTCCATCTTTACTGCATCCCTCGCCCCTCACACTGACGAATTAACACGGAAGTGGTGTCGCTATGAAATACTATTGGTTCTATGACATCTCCTTCGAAATCGAGTAACGTTTCTTTCGAAGCGACAAGAGTTACTTTTGGGAGGAGAGTATCTCCGTTCCGATTCACTATTCCTTCTTTACTGCATCCCTCGCTCCTTCCCATTGACGAATTAACACTGAAATTGAGTCGCTATGGAATACTATGTGGTCTATAACTTCTCCTTCTAAATCGAGGAACGTTTCTACGGAAACGACAATACTTTCTTTTGGGAGGCGAGTATCCCCTTTCCGATGCACTATTCCATCTTTACTGCATCCCTCGCCCCTCACACTGACGAATTAACACGTAAGTGTTGTCGCTATGAAATACTATTGGTTCTATGACATCTCCTTCTAAATCGAGTAACGTTTCTATGGAAACGACAAGAGTTTCTTTTGGGAGGAAAGTATCTCCGTTCCGATTCACTATTCCTTCTTTACTGCATCCCTCGCTCCCTCCCATTGACGAATTAACACTGAAATTGAGTCGCTATGGAATACTATGTATTCTATAACTTCTCCTTCTAAATCGAGGAACGTTTCTACGGAAACGACAATATTTTCTTTTGGGAGGCGAGTATCCCCTTTACGATGCACTATTCCATCTTTACTGCATCCCTCGCCCCTCACACTGACGAATTAACACGGAAGTGGTGCCGCTATGAAATACTATTGGTTCTATGACTTCTCCTTCTAAATCGAGTAACGTTTCTATGGAAACGACAAGAGTTTCTTTTGGGAGGAGAGTATCTCCGTTCCGATTCACTATTCCTTCTTTACTGCATCCCTCGCTCCCTCCCATTGACGAATTAACACTGAAATTGAGTCGCTATGGAATACTATGTGTTCTATAACTTCTCCTTCTAAATGGAGGAACGTTTCTACGGAAACGACAATATTTTCTTTTGGGAGGCGAGTATCCCCTTTCCGATGCACTATTCCATCTTTACTGCATCCCGCGTACCTCACACTGACGAATTAACACGAAAGTGGTGTCGCTATGAAATACTATTGGTTCTATGACTTCTCCTTCTAAATCGAGTAACGTTTCTATGGAAACGACAAGAGTTTCTTTAGGGTTGGCGAGTATCCACTTCCCGATGCACTATTCCTTCTTTACTGCATCCCTCGCCCCTCACACTGACGAATTAACACGTAAGTGTTGTCGCTATGAAATACTATTGGTTCTATGACATCTCCTTCTAAATCGAGTAACGTTTTTTGGAAACGACAAGAGTTACTTTTGGGAGGAGAGTACCTCCGTTCCGATTCACTATTCCTTCTTTACTGCATCCCTCGCTCCCTCCCATTGACGAATTAACACTGAAATTGAGTCGCTATGGAATACTATGTGTTCTATAACTTCTCCTTCTAAATCGAGGAACGTTTCTACGGAAACGACAATACTTTCTTTTGGGAGGCGAGTATCCCCTTTCCGATGCACTATTCCATCTTTACTGCATCCCTCGCCCCTCACACTGACGAATTAACACGGAAGTGGTGTCGCTATGAAATACTATTGGTTCTGTGACATCTCCTTCGAAATCGAGTAACGTTTCTTTCGAAGCGACAAGAGTTACTTTTGGGAGGAGAGTATCTCCGTTCCGATTCACTATTCCTTCTTTACTGCATCCCTCGCTCCTTCCCATTGACGAATTAACACTGAAATTGAGTCGCTATGGAATACTATGTGTTCTATAACTTCTCCTTCTAAATCGAGGAACGTTTCTACGGAAACGACAATACTTTCTTTTGGGAGGCGAGTATCCCCTTTCCGATCCACTATTCCATCTTTACTGCATCCCTCGCCCCTCACACTGACGAATTAACACGGAAGTGGTGTCGCTATGAAATACTATTGGTTCTATGACATCTCCTTCGAAATCGAGTAACGTTTCTTTCGAAGCGACAAGAGTTACTTTTGGGAGGAGAGTATCTCCGTTCCGATTCACTATTCCTTCTTTACTGCATCCCTCGCTCCTTCCCATTGACGAATTAACACAGAAATTGAGTCGCTATGGAATACTATGTGTTCTATAACTTCTCCTTCTAAATCGAGGAACGTTTCTACGGAAACGACAATACTTTCTTTTGGGAGGCGAGTATCCCCTTTCCGATGCACTATTCCATCTTTACTGCATCCCTCGCCCCTCACACTGACGAATTAACACGGAAGTGGTGTCGCTATGAAATACTATTGGTTCTATGACATCTCCTTCTAAATCGAGTAACGTTTCTTTCGAAGCGACAAGAGTTACTTTTGGGAGGAGAGTATCTCCGTTCCGATTCAATATTCCTTCTTTACTGCATCCCTCGCTCCTTCCCATTGACGAATTAACACTGAAATTGAGTCGCTATGGAATACTATGTGTTCTATAACTTCTCCTTCTAAATCGAGGAACGTTTCTACGGAAACGACAATACTTTCTTTTGGGAGGCGAGTATCCCCTTTCCGATCCACTATTCCATCTTTACTGCATCCCTCGCCCCTCACACTGACGAATTAACACGGAAGTGGTGTCGCTATGAAATACTATTGGTTCTATGACATCTCCTTCGAAATCGAGTAACGTTTCTTTCGAAGCGACAAGAGTTACTTTTGGGAGGAGAGTATCTCCGTTCCGATTCACTATTCCTTCTTTACTGCATCCCTCGCTCCTTCCCATTGACGAATTAACACTGAAATTGAGTCGCTATGGAATACTATGTGTTCTATAACTTCTCCTTCTAAATCGAGGAACGTTTCTACGGAAACGACAATACTTTCTTTTGGGAGGCGAGTATCCCCTTTCCGATGCACTATTCCATCTTTACTGCATCCCTCGCCCCTCACACTGACGAATTAACACGGAAGTGGTGTCGCTATGAAATACTATTGGTTCTGTGACATCTCCTTCGAAATCGAGTAACGTTTCTTTCGAAGCGACAAGAGTTACTTTTGGGAGGAGAGTATCTCCGTTCCGATTCACTATTCCTTCTTTACTGCATCCCTCGCTCCTTCCCAATGACGAATTAACACTGAAATTGAGTCGCTATGGAATACTATGTGTTCTATAACTTCTCCTTCTAAATCGAGGAACGTTTCTACGGAAACGACAATACTTTCTTTTGGGAGGCGAGTATCCCCTTTCCGATCCACTATTCCATCTTTACTGCATCCCTCGCCCCTCACACTGACGAATTAACACGGAAGTGGTGTCGCTATGAAATACTATTGGTTCTATGACATCTCCTTCGAAATCGAGTAACGTTTCTTTCGAAGCGACAAGAGTTACTTTTGGGAGGAGAGTATCTCCGTTCCGATTCACTATTCCTTCTTTACTGCATCCCTCGCTCTTTCCCATTGACGAATTAACACTGAAATTGAGTCGCTATGGAATACTATGTGTTCTATAACTTCTCCTTCTAAATCGAGGAACGTTTCTACGGAAACGACAATACTTTCTTTTGGGAGGCGAGTATCCCCTTTCCGATGCACTATTCCATCTTTACTGCATCCCTCGCCCCTCACACTGACGAATTAACACGGAAGTGGTGTCGCTATGAAATACTATTGGTTCTATGACATCTCCTTCGAAATCGAGTAACGTTTCTTTCGAAGCGACAAGAGTTACTTTTGGGAGGAGAGTATCTCCGTTCCGATTCACTATTCCTTCTTTACTGCATCCCTCGCTCCTTCCCATTGACGAATTAACACTGACATTGAGTCGCTATGGAATACTATGTGTTCTATAACTTCTCCTTCTAAATCGAGGAACGTTTCTACGGAAACGACAATACTTTCTTTTGGGAGGCGAGTATCCCCTTTCCGATGCACTATTCCATCTTTACTGCATCCCTCGCCCCTCACACTGACGAATTAACACGTAAGTGTTGTCGCTATGAAATACTATTGGTTCTATGACATCTCCTTCTAAATCGAGTAACGTTTCTATGGAAACGACAAGAGTTTCTTTTGGGAGGAGAGTATCTCCGTTCCGATTCACTATTCCTTCTTTACTGCATCCCTCGCTCCCTCCCATTGACGAATTAACACTGAAATTGAGTCGCTATGGAATACTATGTATTCTATAAATTCTCCTTCTAAATCGAGGAACGTTTCTACGGAAACGACAATATTTTCTTTTGGGAGGCGAGTATCCCCTTTACGATGCACTATTCCATCTTTACTGCATCCCTCGCCCCTCACACTGACGAATTAACACGGAAGTGGTGCCGCTATGAAATACTATTGGTTCTATGACTTCTCCTTCTAAATCGAGTAACGTTTCTATGGAAACGACAAGAGTTTCTTTTGGGAGGAGAGTATCTCCGTTCCGATTCAGTATTCCTTCTTTACTGCATCCCTCGCTCCCTCCCATTGACGAATTAACACTGAAATTGAGTCGCTATGGAATACTATGTGTTCTATAACTTCTCCTTCTAAATCGAGGAACGTTTCTACGGAAACGACAATATTTTCTTTTGGGAGGCGAGTATCCCCTTTCCGATGCACTATTCCATCTTTACTGCATCCCGCGTCCCTCACACTGACGAATTAACACGAAAGTGGTGTCGCTATGAAATACTATTGGTTCTATGACTTCTCCTTCTAAATCGAGTAACGTTTCTATGGAAACGACAATACTTTCTTTTGGGAGGCGAGTATCCCCTTTCCGATGCACTATTCCATCTTTACTGCATCCCTCGCCCCTCACACTGACGAATTAACACGGAAGTGGTGTCGCTATGAAATACTATTGGTTGTATGACATCTCCTTCGAAATCGAGTAACGTTTCTTTCGAAGCGACAAGAGTTACTTTTGGGAGGAGAGTATCTCCGTTCCGATTCACTATTCCTTCTTTACTGCATCCCTCGCTCCTTCCCATTGACGAATTAACACTGAAATTGAGTCGCTATGGAATACTATGTGTTCTATAACTTCTCCTTCTAAATCGAGGAACGTTTCTACGGAAACGACAATACTTTCTTTTGGGAGGCGAGTATCCCCTTTCCGATCCACTATTCCATCTTTACTGCATCCCTCGCCCCTCACACTGACGAATTAACACGGAAGTGGTGTCGCTATGAAATACTATTGGTTCTATGACATCTCCTTCGAAATCGAGTAACGTTTCTTTCGAAGCGACAAGAGTTACTTTTGGGAGGAGAGTATCTCCGTTCCGATTCACTATTCCTTCTTTACTGCATCCCTCGCTCCTTCCCATTGACGAATTAACACTGAAATTGAGTCGCTATGGAATACTATGTGTTCTATAACTTCTCCTTCTAAATCGAGGAACGTTTCTACGGAAACGACAATACTTTCTTTTGGGAGGCAAGTATCCCCTTTCCGATGCACTATTCCATCTTTACTGCATCCCTCGCCCCTCACACTGACGAATTAACACGGAAGTGGTGTCGCTATGAAATACTATTGGTTCTGTGACATCTCCTTCGAAATCGAGTAACGTTTCTTTCGAAGCGACAAGAGTTACTTTTGGGGGGAGAGTATCTCCGTTCCGATTCACTATTCCTTCTTTACTGCATCCCTCGCTCCTTCCCATCGACGAATTAACACTGAAATTGAGTCGCTATGGAATACTATGTGTTCTATAACTTCTCCTTCTAAATCGAGGAACGTTTCTACGGAAACGACAATACTTTCTTTTGGGAGGCGAGTATCCCCTTTCCGATCCACTATTCCATCTTTACTGCATCCCTCGCCCCTCACACTGACGAATTAACACGGAAGTGGTGTCGCTATGAAATACTATTGGTTCTATGACATCTCCTTCGAAATCGAGTAACGTTTCTTTCGAAGCGACAAGAGTTACTTTTGGGAGGAGAGTATCTCCGTTCCGATTCACTATTCCTTCTTTACTGCATCCCTCGCTCCTTCCCATTGACGAATTAACACTGAAATTGAGTCGCTATGGAATACTATGTGTTCTATAACTTCTCCTTCTAAATCGAGGAACGTTTCTACGGAAACGACAATACTTTCTTTTGGGAGGCGAGTATCCCCTTTCCGATGCACTATTCCATCTTTACTGCATCCCTCGCCCCTCACACTGACGAATTAACACGGAAGTGGTGTCGCTATGAAATACTATTGGTTCTATGACATCTCCTTCGAAATCGAGTAACGTTTCTTTCGAAGCGACAAGAGTTACTTTTGGGAGGAGAGTATCTCCGTTCCGATTCACTATTCCTTCTTTACTGCATCCCTCGCTCCTTCCCATTGACGAATTAACACTGAAATTGAGTCGCTATGGAATACTATGTGGTCTATAACTTCTCCTTCTAAATCGAGGAACGTTTCTACGGAAACGACAATACTTTCTTTTGGGAGGCGAGTATCCCCTTTCCGATGCACTATTCCATCTTTACTGCATCCCTCGCCCCTCACACTGACGAATTAACACGTAAGTGTTGTCGCTATGAAATACTATTGGTTCTATGACATCTCCTTCTAAATCGAGTAACGTTTCTATGGAAACGACAAGAGTTTCTTTTGGGAGGAAAGTATCTCCGTTCCGATTCACTATTCCTTCTTTACTGCATCCCTCGCTCCCTCCCATTGACGAATTAACACTGAAATTGAGTCGCTATGGAATACTATGTATTCTATAACTTCTCCTTCTAAATCGAGGAACGTTTCTACGGAAACGACAATATTTTCTTTTGGGAGGCGAGTATCCCCTTTACGATGCACTATTCCATCTTTACTGCATCCCTCGCCCCTCACACTGACGAATTAACACGGAAGTGGTGCCGCTATGAAATACTATTGGTTCTATGACTTCTCCTTCTAAATCGAGTAACGTTTCTATGGAAACGACAAGAGTTTCTTTTGGGAGGAGAGTATCTCCGTTCCGATTCACTATTCCTTCTTTACTGCATCCCTCGCTCCCTCCCATTGACGAATTAACACTGAAATTGAGTCGCTATGGAATACTATGTGTTCTATAACTTCTCCTTCTAAATGGAGGAACGTTTCTACGGAAACGACAATATTTTCTTTTGGGAGGCGAGTATCCCCTTTCCGATGCACTATTCCATCTTTACTGCATCCCGCGTCCCTCACACTGACGAATTAACACGAAAGTGGTGTCGCTATGAAATACTATTGGTTCTATGACTTCTCCTTCTAAATCGAGTAACGTTTCTATGGAAACGACAAGAGTTTCTTTAGGGTTGGCGAGTATCCACTTCCCGATGCACTATTCCTTCTTTACTGCATCCCTCGCCCCTCACACTGACGAATTAACACGGAAGTGCTGTCGCTATGAAATACTATTGGTTCTATGACATCTCCTTCTAAATCGAGTAACGTTTTTTGGAAACGACAAGAGTTACTTTTGGGAGGAGAGTACCTCCGTTCCGATTCACTATTCCTTCTTTACTGCATCCCTCGCTCCCTCCCATTGACGAATTAACACTGAAATTGAGTCGCTATGGAATACTATGTGTTCTATAACTTCTCCTTCTAAATCGAGGGACGTTTCTACGGAAACGACAATATTTTCTTTTGGGAGGCGAGTATCCCCTTTACGATGCACTATTCCATCTTTACTGCATCCCTCGCCCCTCACACTGACGAATTAACACGGAAGTGGTGTCGCTATGAAATACTATTGGTTCTATGACATCTCCTTCTAAATCGAGTAACGTTTCTATGGAAACGACAAGAGTTTCTTTTGGGAGGAGAGTATCTCCGTTCCGATTCACTATTCCTTCTTTACTGCAACCCTCGCTCCCTCCCATTGACAAATTAACACTGAAATTGAGTCGCTATTAAATACTATGTGTTCCATAACTTCTCCTTCTAAATCGAGGAACATTTCTACGGAAACGACAATATTTTCTTTTGGGAGGCGAGTATCCCCTTTCCGATGCACTATTCCATCATTACTGCATCCCTAGCCCCTCACACTGACGAATTAACACGGAAGTGGTGTCGCTATGAAATACTATTGGTTCTATGACATCTCCTTCGAAATCGAGTAACGTTTCTATGGAAACGACAAGAGTTTCTTTTGGGAGGAGAGTATCTCCGTTCCGATTCAATATTCCTTCCTTACTGCATTCCTCGCTCCCTCCCATTGACGAATTAACCCTGAAATTGAGTCGCTATGGAATACTATGTGTTCTATAACTTCTCCTTCTAAATCGAGGAACGTTTCTACGGAAACGACAATATTTTCTTTTGGGAGGCGAGTATCCCCTTTCCGATGCACTATTCCATCTTTACTGCATCCCTCGCCCCTCACACTTACGAATTAACACGGAAGTGGTGTCGCTATGAAATACTATTGGGTCTATGACCTCTCATTCTAAATCAAATAACGTTTCTATGGAAACGACAAGAGTTTCTTTTGGGAGGAGAGTATCTCCGTTCCGATTCACTATTCCTTCTTTACTGCATCCCTCGCTCCCTCCCATTGACGAATTAACACTGAAATTGAGTCGCTATGGAATACTATGTGTTCTATAACTTCTCCTTCTAAATCGAGGAACGTTTCTACGGAAACGACAATATTTTCTTTTGGGAGGCGCGTATCCCCTTTCCGATGCACTATTCCATCTTAACTGCATCCCTCGCCCCTCACACTGACGAATTAACACGGAAGTGGTGTCGCTGTGAAATACTATTGGTTCTATGACATCTCCTACTAAATCGAGTAACGTTTCTATGGAAACGACAAGAGTTTCTTTTGGGAGGAGAGTATCTCCGTTCCGATTCACTATTCCTTCTTTACTGCATCCCTCGCTCCCTCCCATTAACGAATTAAGACTGAAATTGAGTCGCTATGGAATACTATGTGTTCTATAACTTCTCCTTCTAAATCGAGGAACGTTTCTACCGAAACGACAATATTTTCTTTTGGGAGGCGAGTATCCCCTTTCCGATGCACTATTCCATCTTTACTGCATCCCTCGCCCCTCACACTGACGAAGTAACACGGAAGTGGTGTCGCTGTGAAATACTATTGGTTCTATGACATCTACTTCTAAATCGAGTAACGTTTCTATGGAATCGACAACAGTTTCTTTTGGGAGGAGAGTATCTCCGTTCCGATTCACTATTCCTTCTTTACTGCATCCCTCGCTCCCTCCCACTAACGAATTAACACTGAAATTGAGTCGCTATGGAATACTATGTGTTCTATAACTTCTCCTTCTAAATCGAGGACCGTTTCTACGGAAACGACAATATATTCTTTTGGGAGGTGAGTATCCCCTTTCCGATGCACTATTTCATCTTTACTGCATCCCTCGCCCCTCACACTGACGAATTAACACGGAAGTGGTGTCGCTATGAAATACTATTGGTTCTATGACATCTCCTTCTAAATCGAGTAACGTTTCTATGGAAACGTCAAGAGTTTCTTTTGGGAGGAGAGTATCTCCGTTCCGATTCACTATTCCTTCTTTACTGCGTCCCTCGCTCCCTCCCATTGACGAATTAACACTGAAATTGAGTCGCTATGGAATACTATGTGTTCTATAACTTCTCCCTCTAAATCGAGGAACGTTTCTACGGAAACGACAATATTTTCTTTTGGGAGGCGAGTATCCCCTTTCCGATCCACCATTCCATCTTTACTGCATCCCTCGCCCCTCACACTGACGAATTAACACGGAAGTGGTGTCGCTATGAAATACTATTGGTTCTATGACTTCTCCTTCTAAATCGAGTAACGTTTCTGTGGAAACGACAAGAGTTTCTTTTGGGTTGGCGAGTATCGCCTTTCCGATGCACTATTCCTTCTTTACTGCATCCCTCGCCCCTCACACTGACGAATTAACACGGAAGTGGTGTCGCTATGAAATACTATTGGTTCTATGACATCTCCTTCTAAATCGAGTAACGTTTCTATGGAAACGACAAGAGTTTCTTTTGGGAGGAGAGTATCTCCGTTCCGATTCACTATTCCTTCTTTACTGCATCCCTCGCTTCCTCCCATTGACAAATTAACACTGAAATTGAGTCGCTATGGAATACTATGTGTTCTATAACTTCTCCTTCTAAATCGAGGAACGTTTCTACGGAAACGACAATATTTTCTTTTGGGAGGCGAGTATCCCCTTTCCGATGCACTATTCCATCTTTACTGCATCCCTCGCCCCTCACACTGACGAATTAACACGGAAGTGGTGTCGCTATGAAATACTATTGGTTCTATGACATCTCCTTCGAAATCGAGTAACCTTTCTTTCGAAGCGACAAGAGTTACTTTTGGGAGGAGAGTATCTCCGTTACGATTCACTATTCCTTCTTTACTGCATCCCTCGCTCCCTCCCATTGACGAATTAACACTGAAATTGAGTCGCTATGGAATACTATGTGTTCTATAACTTCTCCTTCTAAATCGAGGACCGTTTCTACGGAAACGACAATATTTTCTTTTGGGAGGCGAGTATCCCCTTTCCGATGCACTATTTCATCTTTACTGCATCCCTCGCCCCTCACACTGACGAATTAACACGGAAGTGGTGTCGCTATGAAATACTATTGGTTCTATGACATCTCCTTCTAAATCGAGTAACGTTTCTATGGAAACGTCAAGAGTTTCTTTTGGGAGGAGAGTATCTCCGTTCCGATTCACTATTCCTTCTTTACTGCGTCCCTCGCTCCCTCCCATTGACGAATTAACACTGAAATTGAGTCGCTATGGAATACTATGTGTTCTATAACTTCTCCCTCTAAATCGAGGAACGTTTCTACGGAAACGACAATATTTTCTTTTGGGAGGCGAGTATCCCCTTTCCGATCCACCATTCCATCTTTACTGCATCCCTCGCCCCTCACACTGACGAATTAACACGGAAGTGGTGTCGCTATGAAATACTATTGGTTCTATGACTTCTCCTTCTAAATCGAGTAACGTTTCTATGGAAACGACAAGAGTTTCTTTTGGGAGGAGAGTATCTCCGTTCCGATTCACTATTCCTTCTTTACTGCATCCCTCGCTCCCTCCCATTGACGAATTAACACTGAAATTGAGTCGCTATGGAATACTATGTGTTCTATGACTTCTCCTTCTAAATCGAGGAACGTTTCTACGGAAACGACAATATTTTCTTTTGGGAGGCGAGTATCCCCTTTACGATGCACTATTCCATCTTTACTGCATCCCGCGTCCCTCACACTGACGAATTAACACGGAAGTGGTGTCGCTATGAAATACTATTGGTTCTATGACTTCTCCTTCTAAATCGAGTAACGTTTCTGTGGAAACGACAAGAGTTTCTTTTGGGTTGGCGAGTATCGCCTTTCCGATGCACTATTCCTTCTTTACTGCATCCCTCGCCCCTCACACTGACGAATTAACACGGAAGTGGTGTCGCTATGAAATACTATTGGTTCTATGACATCTCCTTCTAAATCGAGTAACGTTTCTATGGAAACGACAAGAGTTTCTTTTGGGAGGAGAGTATTTCCGTTCCGATTCACTATTCCTTCTTTACTGCATCCCTCGCTTCCTCCCATTGACAAATTAACACTGAAATTGAGTCGCTATGGAATACTATGTGTTCTATAACTTCTCCTTCTAAATCGAGGAACGTTTCTACGGAAACGACAATATTTTCTTTTGGGAGGCGAGTATCCCCTTTCCGATGCACTATTCCATCTTTACTGCATCCCTCGCCCCTCACACTGACGAATTAACACGGAAGTGGTGTCGCTATGAAATACTATTGGTTCTATGACATCTCCTTCGAAATCGAGTAACCTTTCTTTCGAAGCGACAAGAGTTACTTTTGGGAGGAGAGTATCTCCGTTACGATTCACTATTCCTTCTTTACTGCATCCCTCGCTCCCTCCCATTGACGAATTAACACTGAAATTGAGTCGCTATGGAATACTATGTGTTCTATAACTTCTCCTTCTAAATCGAGGAACGTTTCTACGGAAACGACAATATTTTCTTTTGGGAGGCGAGTATCCCCTTTACGATGCACTATTCCATCTTTACTGCATCCCTCGCCCCTCACACTGACGAATTAACACGGAAGTGGTGTCGCTATGAAATACTATTGGTTCTATGACATCTCCTTCTAAATCGAGTAACGTTTCTATGGAAACGACAAGAGTTTCTTTAGGGTTGGCGAGTATCCCCTTTCCGATGCACTATTCCTTCTTTACTGCATTCCTCGCCCCTCACACTGACGAATTAACACGGAAATGGTGTCGCTATGAAATACTATTGGTTCTATGACATCTCCTTCTAAATCGAGTAACGTTTCTATGGAAACGACAAGAGTTACTTTTGGGAGGAGAGTACCTCCGTTCCGATTCACTATTCCTTCTTTACTGCATCCCTCGCTCCCTCCCATTGACGAATTAACACCGAAATTGAGTCGCTATGGAATACTATGTGTTCTATAACTTCTCCTTCTAAATCGAGGGACGTTTCTACGGAAACGACAATATTTTCTTTTGGGAGGCGAGTATCCCCTTTACGATGCACTATTCCATCTTTACTGCATCCCTCGCCCCTCACACTGACGAATTAACACGGAAGTGGTGTCGCTATGAAATACTATTGGTTCTATGACATCTCCTTCTAAATCGAGTAACGTTTCTATGGAAACGACAAGAGTTCCTTTTGGGAGGAGGGTATCTCCGTTCCGATTCACTATTCCTTCTTTACTGCATTCCTCGCTCCCTTCCATTGACGAATTAACACTGAAATTGAGTCGCTATGGAATACTATGTGTTCTATAACTTCTCCTTCTAAATCGAGGAACGTTTCTACGGAAACTACAATATTTTCTTTTGGGAGGCGAGTATCCCCTATCCGATGCACTATTCCATCTTTACTGCATCCCTCGCCCCTCACACTGACGAATTAACACGGAAGTGGTGTCGCTATGAAATACTATTGGGTCTATGACTTCTCATTCTAAATCGAGTAACGTTTCTATGGAAACGACAAGAGTTTCTTTTGGGAGGAGAGTATCTCCGTTCCGATTCACTATTCCTTCTTTACTGCATCCCTCGCTCCCTCCCATTGACGAATTAACACTGAAATTGAGTCGCTATGGAATACTATGTGTTCTATAACTTCTCCTTCTAAATCGAGGAACGTTTCTACGGAAACGACAATATTTTCTTTTGGGAGGCGAGTATCCCCTTTCCGATGCACTATTCCATCTTTACTGCATCCCTCGCCCCTCACACTGACGAATTAACACGGAAGTGGTGTCGCTGTGAAATACTATTGGTTCTATGACATCTCCTTCTAAATCGAGTAACGTTTCTATGGAAACGACAACAGTTTCTTTTGGGAGGAGAGTATCTCCGTTCCGATTCACTATTCCTTCTTTACTGCATCCCTCGCTCCCTCCCATTGACGAATTAACACTGAAATTGAGTCGCTATGGAATACTATGTGTTCTATAACTTCTCCTTCTAAATCGAGGAACGTTTCTACGGAAACGACAGTATTTTCTTTTGGGAGGCGAGTATCCCCTTTCCGATGCACTATTTCATCTTTACTGCATCCCTCGCCCCTCACACTGACGAATTAACACGGAAGTGGTGTCGCTATGAAATACTATTGGTTCTATGACATCTCCTTCTAAATCGAGTAACGTTTCTATGGAAACGACAAGAGTTTCTTTTGGGAGGAGAGTATCTCCGTTCCGATTCACTATTCCTTCTTTACTGCGTCCCTCGCTACCTCCCATTGACGAATTAACACTGAAAATGAGTCGCTATGGAATACTATGTGTTCTATAACTTCTCCCTCTAAATCGAGGAACGTTTCTACGGAAACGACAATATTTTCTTTTGGGAGGCGAGTATCCCCTTTCCGATCCACCATTCCATCTTTACTGCATCCCTCGCCCCTCACACTGACGCATTAACACGGAAGTGGTGTCGCTATGAAATACTATTGGTTCTATGACTTCTCCTTCTAAATCGAATAACGTTTCTATGGAAACGACAAGAGTTTCTTTTGGGAGGAGAGTATCTCCGTTCCGATTCACTATTCCTTCTTTACTGCTACCCTCGCTCCCTCCCATTGACGAATTAACACTGAAATTGAGTCGCTATGGAATACTATGTGTTCTATAACTTCTCCTTCTAAATCGAGGAACGTTTCTACGGAAACGACAATATTTTCTTTTGGGAGGCGAGTATCCCCTTTACGATGCACTATTCCATCTTTACTGCATCCCGCGTCCCTCACACTGACGAATTAACACGGAAGTGGTGTCGCTATGAAATACTATTGGTTCTATGACTTCTCCTTCTAAATCGAGTAACGGGTCTGTGGAAACGACAAGAGTTTCTTTTGGGTTGGCGAGTATCCCCTTTCCGATGCACTATTCCTTCTTTACTGCATCCCTCGCCCCTCACACTGACGAATTAACACGGAAGTGGTGTCGCTATGAAATACTATTGGTTCTATGACATCTCCTTCTAAATCGAGTAACGTTTCTATGGAAACGACAAGAGTTTCTTTTGGGAGGAGAGTATCTCCGTTCCGATTCACTATTCCTTCTTTACTGCATCCCTCGCTTCCTCCCATTGACAAATTAACACTGAAATTGAGTCGCTATGGAATACTATGTGTTCTATAACTTCTCCTTCTAAATCGAGGAACGTTTCTACGGAAACGACAATATTTTCTTTTGGGAGGCGAGTATCCCCTTTCCGATGCACTATTCCATCTTTACTGCATCCCTCGCCCCTCACACTGACGAATTAACACGGAAGTGGTGTCGCTATGAAATACTATTGGTTCTATGACATCTCCTTCGAAATCGAGTAACCTTTCTTTCGAAGCGACAAGAGTTACTTTTGGGAGGAGAGTATCTCCGTTCCGATTCACTATTCCTTCTTTACTGCATCCCTCGCTCCCTCCCATTGACGAATTAACACTGAAATTGAGTCGCTATGGAATACTATGTGTTCTATAACTTCTCCTTCTAAATCGAGGAACGTTTCTACGGAAACGACAATATTTTCTTTTGGGAGGCGAGTATCCCCTTTACGATGCACTATTCCATCTTTACTGCATCCCTCGCCCCTCACACTGACGAATTAACACGGAAGTGGTGTCGCTATGAAATACTATTGGTTCTATGACTTCTCCTTCTAAATCGAGTAACGTTTCTATGGAAACGACAAGAGTTTCTTTTGGGAGGAGAGTATCTCCGTTCCGATTCACTATTCCTTCTTTACTGCATCCCTCGCTCCCTCCCATTGACGAATTAACACTGAAATTGAGTCGCTATGGAATACTATGTGTTCTATAACTTCTCCTTCTAAATCGAGGAACGTTTCTACGGAAACGACAATATTTTCTTTTGGGAGGCGAGTATCCCCTTTCCGATGCACTATTCCATCTTTACTGCATCCCTCGCCCCTCACACTGACGAATTAACACGGAAGTGGTGTCGCTATGAAATACTATTGGTTCTATGACATCTCCTTCTAAATCGAGTAACGTTTCTATGGAAACGACAAGAGTTTCTTTTGGGAGGAGAGTATCTCCGTTCCGATTCACTATTCCTTCTTTACTGCATCCCTCGCTCCCTCCCATTGACGAATTAACACTGAAATTGAGTCGCTATGGAATACTATGTTTTCTATAACTTCTCCTTCTAAATCGAGGAACGTTTCTACGGAAACGACAATATTTTCTTTTGGGAGGCGAGTATCCCCTTTCGGATGCACTATTCCATCTTTACTGCATCCCTCGCCCCTCACACTGACGAATTATCACTGAAATTGAGTCGCTATGAAATACTATTGGTTCTATGACATCTCCTTCTAAATCGAGTAACGTTTCTATGGAAACGACAGGAGTATCTTTTGGGAGGAGAGTATCTCCGTTCCGATTCACTATTCCTTCTTTACTGCATCCCTCGCTCCCTCCCATTGACGAATTAACACTGAAATTGAGTCGCTATGGAATACTATGTGTTCTATAACTTCTCCTTCTAAATCGAGGAACGTTTCTACGGAAACGACAATATTTTCTTTTGGGAGGCGAGTATCCCCTTTCCGATGCACTATTCAATCTTTACTGCATCCCTCGCCCCTCACACTGACGAATTAACACGGAAGTGGTGTCGCTATGAAATACTATTGGTTCTATGACATCTCCTTCTAAATCGAGTAACGTTTCTATGGAAACGACAAGAGTTTCTTTTGGGAGGAGAGTATCTCCGTTCCGATTCACTATTCCTTCTTTACTGAATCCCTCGCTCCCTCCCATTGACAAATTAACACTGAAATTGAGTCGCTATGGAATACTATGCGTTCTATTACTTCTCCTTCTAAATCGATGAACGTTTCTACGGAAACGACAATATTTTCTTTTGGGAGGCGAGTATCCCCTTTCCGATGCACTATTCCATCTTTACTGCATCCCTCGCCCCTCACACTGACGAACTAACACGGAAGTGGTGTCGCTATGAAATACTATTGGTTCTATGACATCTCCTTCTAAATCGAGTAACGTTTCTATGGAAACGACAAGAGTTTCTTTTGGGAGGGGAGTATCTCCGTTCCGATTCACTATTACTTCTTTACTGCATCCCTCGCTCCCTCCCATTGACGAATTGACACTGAAATTGAGTCGCTATGGAATACTATGTGTTCTATAACTTCTCCTTCTAAATCGAGGAACGTTTCTACGGAAACGACAATATTTTCTTTTGGGAGGCGAGTATCCCCTTTCCGATGCACTATTCCATCTTTACTGCATCCCTCGCCCCTCACACTGACGAATTATCACTGAAATTGAGTCGCTATGAAATACTATTGGTTCTATGACATCTCCTTCTAAATCGAGTAACGTTTCTATGGAAACGACAAGAGTTTCTTTTGGGAGGAGAGTATCTCCGTGCCCATTCACTATTCCTTCTTTACTGCATCCCTCGCTCCCTCCCATTGACAAATTAACACTGAAATTGAGTCGCTATGGAATACTATGTGTTCTATAACTTCTCCTTCTAAATCGAGGAACGTTTCTACGGAAACGACAATATTTTCTTTTGGGAGGCGAGTATCCCCTTTCCGATGCACTATTCCATCTTTACTGCATCCCTCGCCCCTCACACTGACGAATTAACACGGAAGTGGTGTAGCTATGAAATACTATTGGTTCTATGACATCTCCTTCTAAATCGAGTAACGTTTCTATGGAAACGACAAGAGTTTCTTTTGGGAGGAGAGTATCTCCGTTCCGATTCACTATTCCTTCTTTACTGCATCCCTCGCTCACTCCCATTGACAAATTAACACTGAAATTGAGTCGCTATGGAATACTATGTGTTCTATAACTTCTCCTTCTAAATCGAGGAACGTTTCTACGGAAACGACAATATTTTCTTTTGGGAGGCGAGTATCCCCCTTCCGATGCACTATTCCATCTTTACTGCATCCCTCGCCCCTCACACTGACGAATTATCACTGAAATTGAGTCGCTATGAAATACTATTGGTTCTATGACATCTCCTTCTAAATCGAGTAACGTTTCTATGGAAACGACAAGAGTTTCTTTTGGGAGGAGAGTATCTCCGTTCCGATTCACTATTCCTTCTTTACTGCATCCCTCGCTCACTCCCATTGACAAATTAACACTGAAATTGAGTCGCTATGGAATACTATGTGTTCTATAACTTCTCCTTCTAAATCGAGGAACGTTTCTACGGAAACGACAATATTTTCTTTTGGGAGGCGAGTATCCCCTTTCCGATGCACTATTCCATCTTTACTGCATCCCTCGCCCCTCACACTGACGAATTAACACGGAAGTGGTGTCGCTATGAAATACTATTGGTTCTATGACATCTCCTTCTAAATCGAGTAACGTTTCTATGGAAACGACAAGAGTTTCTTTTGGGAGGAGAGTATCTCCGTTCCGATGCACTATTCCTTCTTTACTGCATCCCTCGCTCCCTCCCATTGACAAATTAACACTGAAATTGAGTCGCTATGGAATACTATGTGTTCTATAACTTCTCCTTCTAAATCGAGTAACATTTCTACGGAAACGACAATATTTTCTTTTGGGAGGCGAGTATCCCCTTTCGGATGCACTATTCCATCTTTACTGCATCCCTCGCCCCTCACACTGACGAATTAACACGGAAGTGGTGTCGCTATGAAATACTATTGGTTCTATGACATCGCCTTCTAAATCGAGTAACGTTTCTATGGAAACGACAAGAGTTTCTTTTGGGAGGAGAGTATCTCCGTTCCGATTCACTATTCCTTCTTTACTGCATCCCTCGCTCCCTCCCATTGACAAATTAACACTGAAATTGAGTCGCTATGGAATACTATGTGTTCTATAACTTCTCCTTCTAAATCGAGGAACGTTTCTACGGAAACGACAATATTTTCTTTTGGGAGGCGAGTATCCCCTTTCCGATGCACTATTCCATCTTTACTGCATCCCTCGCCCCTCACACTGACGAATTAACACGGAAGTGGTGTCGCTATGAAATACTATTGGTTCTATGACATCTCCTTCTAAATCGAGTAACGTTTCTATGGAAACGACAAGAGTTTCTTTTGGGAGGAGAGTATCTCCGTTCCGATTCACTATTCCTTCTTTACTGCATCCCTCGCTCCCTCCCATTGACAAATTAACACTGACATTGAGTCGCTATGGAATACTATGTGTTCTATAACTTCTCCTTCTAAATCGAGGAACGTTTCTACGGAAACGACAATATTTTCTTTTTGGAGGCGAGTATCCCCTTTCCGATGCACTATTCCATCTTTACTGCATCCCTCGCCCCTCACACTGACGAATTAACACGGAAGTGGTGTCGCTATGAAATACTATTGGTTCTATGACATCTCCTTCTAAATCGAGTAACGTTTCTATGGAAACGACAAGAGTTTCTTTTGGGAGGAGAGTATCTCCGTTCCGATTCACTATTCCTTCTTTACTGCATCCCTCGCTCCCTCCCATTGACGAATTATCACTGAAATTGAGTCGCTATGGAATACTATTGGTTCTATGACATCTCCTTCTAAATCGAGTAACGTTTCTATGGAAACGACAAGAGTTTCTTTTGGGAGGAGAGTATCTCCGTTCCGATTCACTGTTCCTTCTTTACTGCATCCCTCGCTCCCTCCCATTGACGAATTATCACTGAAATTGAGTCGCTATGGAATACTATTGGTTCTATGACATCTCCGTCTAAATCGAGTAACGTTTCTACGGAAACGACAACAGTTTCTTTTGGGAGGAGAGTATCTCCGTTCCGATTCACTGTTCCTTCTTTACTGCATCCCTCGCTCCCTCCCATTGACGAATTATCACTGAAATTGAGTCGCTATGGAATACTATTGGTTCTATGACATCTCCTTCTAAATCGAGTAACGTTTCTATGGAAACGACAAGAGTTTCTTTTGGGAGGAGAGTATCTCCGTTCCGATTCACTGTTCCTTCTTTACTGCATCCCTCGCTCCCTCCCATTGACGAATTATCACTGAAATTGAATCGCTATGGAATACTATGTGTTTTTAATAACTTCTCCTTCTAAATCGAGGAACGTTTCTACGGAAACGACAATATTTTCTTTTGGGAGGCGAGTATCCCCTTACCGATGCACTATTCCATCTTTACTGCATCCCTCGCCCCTCACACTGACGAATTAACACGGAAGTGGTATCGCTATGAAATACTATTGGTTCTATGACATCTCCTTCTAAATCGAGTAACGTTTCTATGGAAACGACAAGAGTTTCTTTTGGGAGGAGAGTATCTCCGTTCCGATTCACTGTTCCTTCTTTACTGCATCCCTCGCTCCCTCCCATTGACGAATTATCACTGAAATTGAGTCGCTATGGAATACTATTGGTTCTATGACATCTCCGTCTAAATCGAGTAACGTTTCTACGGAAACGACAAGAGTTTCTTTTGGGAGGAGAGTATCTCCTTTCCGATTCACTGTTCCTTCTTTACTGCATCCCTCGCTCCCTCCCATTGACGAATTATCACTGAAATTGAGTCGCTATGGAATACTATTGGTTCTATGACATCTCCTTCTAAATCGAGTAACGTTTCTATGGAAACGACAAGAGTTTTTTTTTCTAGGAGAGTATCTCCGTTCTGATTCACTGTTCCTTCTTTACTGCATCCCTCGCTCCCTCCCATTGACGAATTATCACTGAAATTGAGTCGCTATGGAATACTATGTGTTCTATATCTTCTCCTTCTAAATCGAGGAACGTTTCTACGGAAACGACAATATTTTCTTTTGGGAGGCGAGTATCCCCTTTCCGATGCACTATTCCATCTTTACTGCATCCCTCGCCCCTCACACTGACGAATTAACACGGAAGTGGTGTCGCTATGAAATACTATTGGTTCTATGACATCTCCTTCTAAATCGAGTAACGTTTCTACGGAAACGACAAGAGTTTCTTTTGGGAAGAGAGTATCTCCGTTCCGATCCACTGTTCCTTCTTTACTGCATCCCTCGCTCCCTCCCATTGACGAATTATCACTGAAATTGAGTCGCTATGGAATACTATTGCTTCTATGACATCTTCTTCTAAATCGAGTAACGTTTCTATGGAAACGACAAGAGTTTCTTTTGGGAGGAGAGTATCTCCGTTCCGATTCACTGTTCCTTCTTTACTGCATCCCTCGCTCCCTCCCATTGACGAATTATCACTGAAATTGAGTCGCTATGGAATACTATTGGTTCTATGACATCTCCTTCTAAATCGAGTAACGTTTCTATGGAAACGACAAGAGTTTCTTTTGGGAGGAGAGTATCTCCGTTCCGATTCACTGTTCCTTCTTTACTGCATCCCTCGCTCCCTCCCATTGACGAATTATCACTGAAATTGAGTCGCTATGGAATACTATGTGTTCTATAACTTCTCCTTCTAAATCGAGGAACGTTTCTACGGAAACGACAATATTTTCTTTTGGGAGGCGAGTATCCCCTTTCCGATGCACTATTCCATCTTTACTGCATCCCTCGCCCCTCACACTGAGGAATTAACACGGAAGTGGTGTCGCTATGAAATACTATTGGTTCTATGACATCTCCTTCTAAATCGAGTAACGTTTCTATGGAAAGGACAAGAAATTGAGTCGCTATGGAATACTATGTGTTCCATAACTTCTCCTTCTAAATCGAGGAACGTTTCTACGGAAACGACAATATTTTCTTTTGGGAGGCGAGTATCCCCTTTCCGATGCACTATTCCATCTTTACTGCATCCGTCGCCCCTCACACTGAAGAATTAACACGGAAGTGGTGTCGCTATGAAATGCTATTGGTTCTATGACTTCTCCTTCTAAATCGAGTAACGTTTCTATGGAAACGACAAGAGTTTCTTTTGGAAGGAGAGTATCTCCGTTCCGATTCACTATTCCTTCTTTACTGCATCCCTCGCTCCCTCCCATTGACGAATTAACACTGAAATTGAGTCGCTATGGAATACTATGTGTTCTATAACTTCTCCTTCTAAATCGAGGAACGTTTCTACGGAAACGACAATATTTTCTTTTGGGAGGCGAGTATCCCCTTTCCGATGCACTATTCCATCTCTACTGCATCCCTCGCCCCTCACACTGACGAATTAACACGGAAGTGGTGTCGCTATGAAATACTATGGGTTCTATGACTTCTCCTTCTAAATCGAGTAACGTTTCTATGGAAACGACAAGAGTTTCTTTTGGGAGGAGAGTATCTCCGTTCCGATACACTATTCCTTCTTTACTGCATCCCTCGCCCCTCACACTGACGAATTATCACTGAAATTGAGTCGCTATGAAATACTATTGGTTCTATGACATCTCCTTCTAAATCGAGTAACGTTTCTATGGAAACGACAAGAGTTTCTTTTGGGAGGAGAGTATCTCCTTTCCGATTCACTATTCCTTCTTTACTGCATCCCTCGCTCCCTCCCATTGACAAATTAACACTGAAATTCAGTCGCTATGGAATACTATGTGTTCTATAACTTCTCCTTCTAAATCGAGGAACGTTTCTACGGAAACGACAATATTTTCTTTTGGGAGGCGAGTATCCCCTTTCCGATGCACTATTCCATCTTTACTGCATCCCTCGCCCCTCACACTGACGAATTAACACGGAAGTGGTGTCGCTATGAAATACCATTGGTTCTATGACATCTCCTTCTAAATCGAGTAACGTTTCTATGGAAACGACAAGAGTTTCTTTTGGGAGGAGAGTATCTCCGTTCCGATTCACTGTTCCTTCTTTACTGCATCCCTCGCTCCCTCCCATTGTCGAATTATCACTGAAATTGGGTCGCTATGGAATACTATTGGTTCTATGACATCTCCTTCTAAATCGAGTAACGTTTCTACGGAAACGACAAGAGTTTCTTTTGGGTGGAGAGTATCTCCGTTCCGATTCACTGTTCCTTCTTTACTGCATCCCTCGCTCCCTCCCATTGACGAATTATCACTGAAATTGAGTCGCTATGGAATACTATTGGTTCTATGACATCTCCTTCTAAATCGAGTAACGTTTCTATGGAAACGACAAGAGTTTCTTTTGGGAGGAGAGTATCTCCGTTCCGATTCACTGTTCCTTCTTTACTGCATCCCTCGCTCCCTCCCATTGACGAATTATCACTGAAATTGAGTCGCTATGGAATACTATGTGTTCTATAACTTCTCCTTCTAAATCGATAAACGTTTCTACGGAAACGACAATATTTTCTTTTGGGAGGCGAGTATCCCCTTTCCGATGCACTATTCCATCTTTACTGCATCCCTCGCCCCTCACACTGACGAATTAACACGGAAGTGGTGTCGCTATGAAATACTATTGGATCTATGACATCTCCTTCTAAATCGAGTAACGTTTCTATGGAAACGACAAGAGTTTCTTTTGGGAGGAGAGTATCTCCGTTCCGATTCACTGTTCCTTCTTTACTGCATCCCTCGCTCCCTCCCATTGACGAATTATCACTGAAATTGAGTCGCTATGGAATACTATTGGTTCTATGACATCTCCTTCTAAATCGAGTATTGTTTCTACGGAAACGACAAGAGTTTCTTTTGGGAGGAGAGTATCTCCTTTCCGATTCACTGTTCCTTCTTTACTGCATCCCTCGCTCCCTCCCATTGACGAATTATCACTGAAATTGAGTCGCTATGGAATACTATTGGTTCTATGACATCTCCTTCTAAATCGAGTAACGTTTGTATGGAAACGACAAGAGTTTCTTTTGGGAGTAGGGTATCTCCGTTCCGATTCACTGTTCCTTCTTTACTGCATCCCTCGCTCCCTCCCATTGACGAATTATAACTGAAATTGAGTCGCTATGGCATACTATGTGTTCCATAACTTCTCCTTCTAAATCTAGGATCGTTTCTACGGAAACGACAATATTTTCTTTTGGGAGGCGAGTATCCCCTTTCCGATGCACTATTCCATCTTTACTGCATCCCTCTCCCCTCACACTGACGAATTAACACGGAAGTGGTGTCGCTATGAAATACTATTGGTTCTATGACATCTCCTTCTACATCGAGTAACGTTTCTACGGAAACGACAAGAGTTTCTTTTGGGAGGAGAGTATCTCCGTTCCGATTCACTGTTCCTTCTTTACTGCATCCCTCGCTAACTCCCATTGACGAATTATCACTGAAATTGAGTCGCTATGGAATACTATTGGTTCTATGACATCTCCTTCTAAATCGAGTAACGTTTCTATGGAAACGACAAGAGTTTCTCTTGGGAGGAGAGTATCTCCGTTCCGATTCACTGTTCCTTCTTTACTGTATCCCTCGCTCCCTCCCATTGACGAATTATCACTGAAATTGAGTCGCTATGGAATACTATTGGTTCTATGACATCTCCTTCTAAATCGAGTAACGTTTCTATGGAAACGACAAGAGTTTCTTTTGGGAGGAGAGTATCTCCGTTCCGATTCACTGTTCCTTCTTTACTGCATCCCTCGCTCCCTCCCATTGACGAATTATCACTGAAATTGAGTCGCTATGGAATACTATGTGTTCTATAACTTCTCCTTCTAAATCGAGGAACGTTTCTACGGAAACGACAATATTTTCTTTTGGGAGGCGAGTATCCCCTTTCCGATGCATTATTCCATCTCTACTGCATCCCTCGCCCCTCACACTGACGAATTAACACGGAAGTGGTGTCGCTATGAAATACTATTGGTTCTATGACATCTCCTTCTAAATCGAGAAACGTTTCTATGGAAACGACAAGAGTTTCTTTTGGGAGGAGAGTATCTCCGTTCCGATTCACTATTCCTTCTTTACTGCATCCCTCGCTCCCTCCCATTGACGAATTAACACTGAAATTGAGTCGCTATGGAATACTATGTGTTCCATAACTTCTCCTTCTAAATCGAGGAACGTTTCTACGGAAACGACAATAATTTCTTTTGGGAGGCGAGTATCCCCTTTCCGATGCACTATTCCATCTTTACTGCATCCGTCGCCCCTCACACTGAAGAATTAACACGGAAGTGGTGTCGCTATGAAATGCTATTGGTTCTATGACTTCTCCTTCTAAATCGAGTACCGTTTCTATGGAAACGACAAGAGTTTCTTTTGGAAGGAGAGTATCTCCGTTCCGATTCACTATTCCTTCTTTACTGCATCCCTCGCTCCCTCCCATTGACGAATTAACACTGAAATTGAGTCGCTATGGAATACTATGTGTTCTATAACTTCTCCTTCTAAATCGAGGAACGTTTCTACGGAAACGACAATATTTTCTTTTGGGAGGCGAGTATCCCCTTTCCGATGCACTATTCCATCTCTACTGCATCCCTCGCCCCTCACACTGACGAATTAACACGGAAGTGGTGTCGCTATGAAATACTATGGGTTCTATGACTTCTCCTTCTAAATCGAGTAACGTTTCTATGGAAACGACAAGAGTTTCTTTTGGGAGGAGAGTATCTCCGTTCCGATACACTATTCCTTCTTTACTGCATCCCTCGCCCCTCACACTGACGAATTAACACGGAAGTGGTGTCGCTATGAAATACCATTGGTTCTATGACTTCTCCTTCTAAATCGAGTAACGTTTCTATGGAAACGACAAGAGTTTCTTTTGGGAGGAGAGTATCTCCGTTCCGATTCACTATTCCTTCTCTACTGCATCCCTCGCCCATCACACTGACGAATTAACACGGAAGTGGTGTCGCTATGAAATACTATTGGTTCTATGACTTCTCCTTCTAAATCGAGTAACGTTTATATGGAAACGACAAGAGTTTCTTTTGGGAGGAGAGTATCTCCGTTCCGATTCACTATTCCTTATTTACTGCATCCCTCGCTCCCTCCCATTGACGAATTAACACTGAAATTGAGTCGCTATGGAATACTATGTGTTCTATAACTTCTCCTTCTAAATCGAGGAACGTTTCTACGGAAACGACAATATTTCCTTTTGGGAGGCGAGTATCCCCTTTCCGATGCACTATTCCATCTTTACTGCATCCCTCACCCCTCACACTGACGAATTATCACTGAAATTGAGTCGCTATGAAATACTATTGGTTCTATGACATCTCCATCTAAATCGGGTAACGTTTCTATGGAAACGACAAGAGTTTCTTTTGGGAGGAGAGTATCTCCTTTCCGATTCACTATTCCTTCTTTACTGCATCCCTCGCTCCCTCCCATTGACAAATTAACACTGAAATTCAGTCGCTATGGAATACTATGTGTTCTATAACTTCTCCTTCTAAATCGAGGAACGTTTCTACGGAAACGACAATATTTTCTTTTGGGAGGCGAGTATCCCCTTTCCGATGCACTATTCCATCTTTACTGCATCCCTCGCCCCTCACACTGACGAATTAACACGGAAGTGGTGTCGCTATGAAATACTATTGGTTCTATGACATCTCCTTCTAAATCGAGTAACGTTTCTACGGAAACGAAAAGAGTTTCTTTTGGGAGGAGAGTATCTCCGTTCCGATTGACTATTCCTTCTTTACTGCATACCTCGCTCCCTCCCATTGACGAATTAACACTGAAATTGAGTCGCTATGGAATACTATGTGTTCTATAACTTCTCCTTCTAAATCGAGGAACGTTTCTACGGAAACGACAATATTTTCTTTTGGGAGGCGAGAATCCCCTTTCCGATGCACTATTCCATCTTTACTGCATCCCTCGCCCCTCACACTGACGAATTAACACGGAAGTGGTGTCGCTATGAAATACTATTGGTTCTATGACATCTCCTTCTAAATCGATTAACGTTTCTATGGAAACGACAAGAGTTTCTTTTGGGAGGAGAGTATCTCCGTTCCGATTCACTGTTCCTTCTTTACTGCATCCCTCGCTCCCTCCCATTGACGAATTATCACTGAAATTGAGTGGCTATGGAATACTATTGGTTCTATGACATCTCCTTCTAAATCGAGTAACGTTTCTACGGAAACGACAAGAGTTTCTTTTGGGAGGAGAGTATCTCCGTTCCGATTCACTGTTCCTTCTTTACTGCATCCCTCGCTCCCTCCCATTGACGAATTATCACTGAAATTGAGTCGCTATGGAATACTATTGGTTCTATGACATCTCCTTCTAAATCGAGTAACGTTTCTATGGAAACGACAAGAGTTTCTTTTGGGAGGAGAGTATCTCCTTTCCGATTCACTGTTCCTTCTTTACTGCATCCCTCGCTCCCTCCCTTTGACGAATTATCACTGAAATTGAGTCGCTATGGAATACTATTGGTTCTATGACATCTCCTTCTAAATCGAATAACGTTTCTATGAAAACGACAAGAGTTTCTTTTGGGAGGAGAGCATCTCCGTTCCGATTCACTGTTCCTTCTTTACTGCATCCCTCGCTCCCTCCCATTGACGAATTATCACTGAAATTGAGTCGCTATGGAATACTATTGGTTCTATGACATCTCCTTCTAAATCGAGTAACGTTTCTATGGAAACGACAAGAGTTTCTTTTGGGAGGAGGGTATCTCCGTTCCGATTCACTGTTCCTTCTTTACTGCATCCCTCGCTCCCTCCCATTGACGAATTATCACTGAAATTGAGTCGCTATGGCATACTATGTGTTCTATAACTTCTCCTTCTAAATCGAGGAACATTTCTACGGAAACGACAATATTTTCTTTTGGGAGGCGAGTATCTCCTTTCCGATGCACTATTCCATCTTTACTGCATCCCTCGCCCCTCACACTGACGAATTAACACGGAAGTGGTGTCAATATGAAATACTATTGGTTCTATGACATCTCCTTCTAAATCGAGTAACGTTTCTACGGAAACGACAAGAGTTTCTTTTGGGAGGATAGTATCTCCGTTCCGATTCACTGTTCCTTCTTTACTGCATCCCTCGCTCCCTCCCATTGACGAATTATCACTGAAATTGAGTCGCTATGGAATACTATTGGTTCTATGACATCTCCTTCTAAATCGAGTAACGTTTCTATGGTTACGACAAGAGTTTCTTTTGGGAGGAGAGTATCTCCGTTCCGATTCACTGTTCCTTCTTTACTGCATCCCTCGCTCCCTCCCATTGACGAATTATCACTGAAATTGAGTCGCTATGGAATACTATTGGTTCTATGACATCTCCTTCTAAATCGAGTAACGTTTCTATGGAAACGACAAGAGTTTCTTTTGGGAGGAGAGTATCTCCGTTCCGATTCACTGTTCCTTCTTTACTGCATCCCTCGCTCCCTCCCATTGACGAATTATCACTGAAATTGAGTCGCTATGGAATACTATGTGTTCTATAACTTCTCCTTCTAAATCGAGGAACGTTTCTACGGAAACGACAATATTTTCTTTTGGGAGGCGAGTATCCCCTTTCCGATGCACTATTCCATCTTTACTGCATCCCTCGCCCCTCACACTGACGAATTAACACGGAAGTGGTGTCGCTATGAAATACTATTGGTTCTATGACATCTCCTTCTAAATCGAGTAACATTTCTATGGAAACGACAAGAGTTTCTTTTGGGAGGAGAGTATCTCCGTTCCGATTCACTATTCCTTCTTTACTGCATCCCTCGCTCCCTCCCACTGACGAATTAACACTGAAATTGAGTCGCTATGGAATACTATGTGTTCCATAACTTCTCCTTCTAAATCGAGGAACGTTTCTACGGAAACGATAATATTTTCTTTTGGGAGGCGAGTATCCCCTTTCCGATGCACTATTCCATCTTTACTGCATCCGTCGCCCCTCACACTGAAGAATTAACACGGAAGTGGTGTCGCTATGAAATGCTATTGGTTCTATGACTTCTCCTTCTAAATCGAGTACCGTTTCTATGGAAACGACAAGAGTTTCTTTTGGAAGGAGAGTAACTCCGTTCCGATTCACTATTCCTTCTTTACTGCATCCCTCGCTCCCTCCCATTGACGAATTAACACTGAAATTGAGTCGCTATGGAATACTATGTGTTCTATAACTTCTCCTTCTAAATCGAGGAACGTTTCTACGGAAACGACAATATTTTCTTTTGGGAGGCGAGTATCCCCTTTCCGATGCACTATTCCATCTCTACTGCATCCCTCGCCCCTCACACTGACGAATTAACACGGAAGTGGTGTCGCTATGAAATACTATGGGTTCTATGACTTCTCCTTCTAAATCGAGTAACGTTTCTATGGAAACGGCAAGAGTTTCTTTTGGGAGGAGAGTATCTCCGTTCCGATACACTATTCCTTCTTTACTGCATCCCTCGCCCCTCACACTGACGAATTAACACGGAAGTGGTGTCGCTATGAAATACCATTGGTTCTATGACTTCTCCTTCTAAATCGAGTAACGTTTCTATGGAAACGACAAGAGTTTCTTTTGGGAGGAGAGTATCTCCGTTCCGATTCACTATTCCTTCTCTACTGCATCCCTCGCCCATCACACTGACGAATTAACACGGAAGTGGTGTCGCTATGAAATACTATTGGTTCTATGACTTCTCCTTCTAAATCGAGTAACGTTTATATGGAAACGACAAGAGTTTCTTTTGGGAGGAGAGTATCTCCGTTCCGATTCACTATTCCTTCTTTACTGCATCCCTCGCTCCCTCCCATTGACGAATTAACACTGAAATTGAGTCGCTATGGAATACTATGTGTTCTATAACTTCTCCTTCTAAATCGAGGAACGTTTCTACGGAATCGACAATATTTCCTTTTGGGAGGCGAGTATCCCCTTTCCGATGCACTATTCCATCTTTACTGCATCCCTCACCCCTCACACTGACGAATTATCACTGAAATTGAGTCGCTATGAAATACTATTGTTTCTATGACATCTCCTTCTAAATCGAGTAACGTTTCTATGGAAACGGCAAGAGTTTCTTTTGGGAGGAGAGTATCTCCTTTCCGATTCACTATTCCTTCTTTACTGCATCCCTCGCTCCCTCCCATTGACAAATTAACACTGAAATTCAGTCGCTATGGAATACTATGTGTTCTATAACTCCTCCTTCTAAATCGAGGAACGTTTCTACGGAAACGACAATATTTTCTTTTGGGAGGCGAGTATCCCCTTTCCGATGCACTATTCCATCTTTACTGCATCCCTCGCCCCTCACACTGACGAATTAACACGGAAGTGGTGTCGCTATGAAATACTATTGGTTCTATGACATCTCCTTCTAAATCGAGTAACGTTTCTACGGAAACGAAAAGAGTTTCTTTTGGGAGGAGAGTATCTCCGTTCCGATTCACTATTCCTTCTTTACTGCATCCCTCGCTCCCTCCCATTGACGAATTAACACTGAAATTGAGTCGCTATGGAATACTATGTGTTCTATAACTTCTCTTTCTAAATCGAGGAACGTTTCTACGGAAACGAAAATATTTTCTTTTGGGAGGCGAGTATCCCCTTTCCGATGCACTATTCCATCTTTACTGCATCCCTCGCCCCTCACACTGACGAATTAACACGGAAGTGGTGTCGCTATGAAATACTATTGGTTCTATGACATCTCCTTCTAAATCGATTAACGTTTCTATGGAAACGACAAGAGTTTCTTTTGGGAGGAGAGTATCTCCGTTCCGATTCACTGTTCCTTCTTTACTGCATCCCTCGCTCCCTCCCATTGACGAATTATCACTGAAATTGAGTCGCTATGGAATACTATTGGTTCTATGACATCTCCTTCTAAATCGAGTAACGTTTCTATGGAAACGACAAGAGTTTCTTTTGGGAGGAGAGTATCTCCTTTCCGATTCACTGTTCCTTCTTTACTGCATCCCTCGCTCCCTCCCTTTGACGAATTATCACTGAAATTGAGTCGCTATGGAATACTATTGGTTCTATGACATCTCCTTCTAAATCGAGTAACGTTTCTATGGAAACGACAAGAGTTTCTTTTGGGAGGAGAGCATCTCCGTTCCGATTCACTGTTCCTTCTTTACTGCATCCCTCGCTCCCTCCCATTGACGAATTATCACTGAAATTGAGTCGCTATGGAATACTATTGGTTCTATGACATCTCCTTCTAAATCGAGTAACGTTTCTATGGAAACGACAAGAGTTTCTTTTGGGGGGAGAGTATCTCCGTTCCGAATCACTGTTCCTTCTTTACTGCATCCCTCGCTCCCTCCCATTGACGAATTATCACTGAAATTGAGTCGCTATGGAAACTATGTGTTCTATAACTTCTCCTTCTAAATCGAGGAACGTTTCTACGGAAACGACAATATTTTCTTTTGGGAGGCGAGTATCCCCTTTCCGATGCACTATTCCATCTTTACTGCATCCCTCGCCCCTCACACTGACGAATTAACACGGAAGTGGTGTCGCTATGAAATACTATTGGTTCTATGACATCTCCTTCTAAATCGAGTAACGTTTCTATGGAAACGACAAGAGTTTCTTTTGGGAGGAGAGTATCTCCGTTCCGATTCACTATTCCTTCTTTACTGCATCCCTCGCTCCCTCCCATTGACGAATTAACACTGAAATTGAGTCGCTATGGAATACTATGTGTTCAATAACTTCTCCTTATAAATCGAGGAACGTTTCTACGGAAACGACAATATTTTCTTTTGGGAGGCGAGTATCCCCTTTCCGATGCACTATTCCATCTTTACTGCATCCCTCGCCCCTCACACTGACGAATTAACACGGAAGT
>NW_025728212.1:0-27506 GCF_021461385.2 Schistocerca piceifrons | reverse complement strand
AATGCCGACTTCATTACAAGAGGACTGACACTCTCACATTCCATGATTTGAACCTCTCCTGTGAGTCCAGTTTTAGATTCCGATGCTTCACTTCAGGTTTACTGTATCCCTTGGACCTTCTTATTAACGATTAAACACAGAAATTGCATTCGATTTAATACAAATGGCACAATGCCGACTTAAGTACAAGAGGACTGACACTCTAACTTTCTATGATTTGAACCTCTCCTATGTGTCCAGTTTTAGTTTCCGATGCTTCACTTCAGGTTTACTGTATCCCTTGGACCTTCTTATAGACGATGAAACACAGATATTGCATCCGAATGTAATACAAATGGCACAATGCCGTCTTAAGTACAAGAGGACTGACACACTCACTTTCAATGATTTGAACCCCTCCTGTGAGTCCAGTTCTAGAATCCGATGCTTCACTACAGTTTTACTGTATCCCTTGGACCTTCTTATTGACGATGAAACACAGAAATTTCATCCGAATTTAATACAAAAGGCACAATGCCGACTTAAGTACAAGAGGACTGACACTCTCACTTTCCATGATTTGAACCTCTCCTGTGAGTCCAATTTTAAATTCCGAGGCTTCACTTCAGGTTTACTGTATACCTTGCACCTTCTTATTAACGATGAAACACAGAAATTGCATCGGAATTAAATTCAAAAGGTACAATGCCAACTTAAGTACAAGAGGACTGACACTCTCACCTTTCTATGATTTGAACCTCTCCTGTGAGTCCAGTTTTAGATTCCGATGCTTCACTTCAGGTTTACTGTACCCCTTGGACCTTCTTATTTACGATGTAACACAGAAATTGAATCCGAAGTATATACAAATGGCATAATGCCGACTTAATTACGAGAGGACTGACACTCTCACTTTCTATGATTTGAACCTCTCCTGTGAGTCCAGTTTTAGATTCCGATGCTTCACTACAGGTTTACTGTATTCCTTGGACCTCCTTATGGAAGATGGAACACAGAAATTCCATCGGAATTTAATACAAAAGGCACAATACCGACTTAAGTACAAGAGGACTGACACTCTCATTTTCCATGATTTGAACCTCTCCTGTGAGTCCAATTTTAAATTCCGAAGTTTCACTTCAGGTTTACTGTATACCTTGCGCCTTCTTGTTGAAGATGAAACACAGAAATTGCATAAGAATTTAATACAAATGGCACAATGCCTACTTAAGTAAAAGAGGACTGACTCTCTCACTTTCTATGATTTGAACCCCTCCTGTGAGTCCAGTTTTAGATTCCGATGCTTAACCACAGGTTTACTGTATCCCTTGGACCTTCGTATTGACGATGAAACACAGAAATTGCAACCGAATTTAATACAGAAGGCTCAATGCCGACTTAAGTACGAGAGGGCTGACACTCTAACTTTCTATGATTTGGACATCTCCTGTGAGTCCAGTTTTAGATTCCGGTGCTTCACTTCAGGTTTACTGTATCCCTTGGACCTTTTTATTGACGATGAAACACTGAAATTGCATCCGAATTTAATACAAAAGGCACAATGGCGACTTAAGTACAAGAGGACTGACACTCTCACTTTCCATGATTTGAACCTCTCCTGTGAGACCAGTTTTAGATTCCGATGCTTCACTTCAGGTTTACTGTATACCTTGCACCTTCTTATTGACGATGAAACACAGAAATTGCATCCGAATTTAATACAAATGGCATAATGCCGACTTAATTACAAGAGGTCTGACACTCTCACTTTCTATGATTTGAACCTCTCCTGTGAGTCCAGTTTTAGATTCCGATGCTTCCCTTCACGTTTACCGTATCCCTTGGACCTTCTTATTGACGATGAAACACAGAAATTGCATCCGAATTTAATTCAAATGGCACAATGCCGACACAAATACAAGAGGATTGACACTCTCACTTTCTATGATTTGAACCTCACCTGTGAGTCCAGTTTTAGATTCCGATGCTTCACTTCAGGTTTACTGTATACCTTGTAGTTTCTTATTGACGATGAGACACAGAAATTGCATCAGAATTTAATACGAATGGCACAATGCCGACTTAAGTACAAGAGGACTGACACTCTCACTTTCTATGATTTGCACCTCTCCTGTGAGTCCAGTTTTAGATTCCGATGCTTCACTTCAGGTTTACTGTATATATTGCACCTTCTTATTGACGATGAAACACAGAAATTGCATCGGAATTAAATTCAAAAGGCACAATGCCGACTTAAGTACAAGAGGACTGACACTTCAACTTTCTATGATTTGAACCTCTCCTTTGAGTCCAATTTTAGATTCCGATGCTTCACTTCAGGTTTACTGTATCCCTTGCACGTTCTTATTGAAGGTGAAACACAGAAATTGCATACGAATTTAATACAAATGGCACAATGCCGTCTTAAGTAAAAGAGGACTGACACTCTCACTTTCTACGATTTGAACCCCTCCTGTGAGTCCAGTTTTAGATTCCGATGCGTAACTACAGGTTTACTGTATCCCTTGGTCCTTCGTATTGACGATGAAACACAGAAATTGCATCCGAATTTAATACAAATGGCACAATGCCGACTTAAGTACAAGAGGGCTGACACTCTAACTTTCTATGATTTGGACATCTCCTGTGAGTCCAGTTTTAGATTCCGATGCTTCACTTCAGGTTTACTGTATCCCTTGGACCTTCTTATTGACGATGAAACACAGAAATTGCATCCGAATTTAATACAAATGGCATAATACCGACTTCATTACAAGAGGACTGACACTCTCACATTCTATGATTTGAACCTCTCCTGTGAGTCCAGTTTTAGATTCCGATGCTTCACTTCAGATTTACTGTATCCCTTGGACCTTCTTATTGACGATGAAACACAGAAATTGCATCCGAATTTAATACAAATGGCACAATGGTTACTTAGGTACAAGGAGACTGACACTCTCACCTTCCATGATTTGGACCTCTCCCGTGAGACCAGTTTTAGATTCCGATGCTTCACTTTAGGTTTACTGTATACCTTGGACCTTCTTATTGACCATGAACCACAGACATTGCAGCCGAATTTAATACAAATGGCACAATGCCGCCTTAAGTACAAGAGGAGTGACACTCTAACTTTCTATGATTTGAACCACTCCTGTGAGTCCAGTTTGAGATTCCGATGCTTAACTTCAGGTTTACTGTATCCCTTGGACGTTCTTATTGACGATGAAACACAGAAATTGCATCCGAATTTAATAGAAAAGTCACAATGCCGACTTAGGCACAATAGGAGTGACACTATGACTTTCTATGATTCGAACCTCTCCTGTGAGTCCAGTTTTAGATTCCGATGCTTCACTTCAGGTTTACTGTATACCTTGCACCTTCTTAATGACGATGAAACACAGAAATTGCATCCGAATTTAATACAAAAGGCACAATGCCGACTTAAGTACAAGAGGACTTACACTCTCACTTTCCATGGTTTGAACCTCTCCTGTGAGTCCAGATTTAGATTCCGATGCTTCACTTCAGGTTTTCTGTATCCCTTGGACTTTCTTAATGACGATGAAACACAGACATTGCAGCCGAATTTAATACAAATGGCACAATGCCGACTTAAGTACAAGAGGATTGACACCCTCACTTTCCATGATTTAAACCGCTTCTGTGAGTCCAGTTTTAGATCCGATGCTTCACTTCAGGTTTACTGTATGCCTTGGACCTTCTTATTGACGATGAAACACAGAAATTGCATCCGAATTTAATACAAAAGGCACAATGGCGACTTAAGTACAAGAGGACTGACACTCTCATTTTCCATGATTTGAACCTCTCCTGTGAGTCCAAGTTTAAATTCCGAAGTTTCACTTCAGGTTTACTGTATACCTTGCACCTTCTTATTGAAGATGAAACACAGAAATTGCATACGAATTTAATACAAATGGCACAATGCCGTCTTAAGTAAAAGAGGACTGACACGCTCACTTTCAATGATTTGAACCCCTCCTGTGAGTCCAGTTCTAGAATCCGATGCTTCACTACAGGTTTACTGTATTCCTTGGACCTTCTTATTGACGATGAAACACAGAAATTTCATCCGAATTTAATACAAAAGGCACAATGCCGACTTAAGTACGAGAGGGCTGACACTCTCACATTCCATGATTTGAACCTCTCCTGTGAGTCCAGTTTTAGATTCCGATGCTTCACTTCAGGTTTACTGTATCCCTTGGACCTTCTTATTAACGATTAAACACAGAAATTGCATTCGATTTAATACAAATGGCACAATGCCGACTTAAGTACAAGAGGACTGACACTCTAACTTTCTATGATTTGAACCTCTCCTGTGTGTCCAGTTTTAGTTTCCGATGCTTCACTTCAGGTTTACTGTATCCCTTGGACCTTCTTATAGACGATGAAACACAGATATTGCATCCGAATGTAATACAAATGGCACAATGCCGACTTAAGTACAAGAGGGCTGACACTCTCACTTTCCATGATTTGAACCTCTCCTGTGAGTCCAGTTTTAGATTCCGATGCTTCACTTCAGGTTTACTGTATCCCTTGGACCTTCTTATTGACGATGAAACACAGAAATTGCATCCGAATTTAATACAAATGGCATAATGCCGACTTCATTGCAAGAGGACTGACACTCTCACATTCTATGATTTGAACCTCTCCTGTGAGTCCAGTTTTAGATTCCGATGCTTCACTTCAGATTTACTGTATCCCTTGGACCTTCTTATTGACGATGAAACACAGAAATTGCATCCGAATTTAATACAAAAGGCACAATGGTTACTTAGGTACAAGGAGACTGACACTCTCACCTTCCATGATTTGGACCTCTCCTGTGAGACCAGTTTTAGATTCCGATGCTTCACTTCAGGTTTACTGTATACCTTGGACCTTCTAATTGACGATGAAACACAGAAATTGCATCCGAATGTAATACAAATGGCATAATGACGACTTCATTACAAGAGGACTGATACTCTCACATTCTATGATTTGAACCTCTCCTGTGAGTCCAGTTTTAGATTCCGATGCTTCACTTCAGGTTTACTGTACACCTTTCACCTTCTTATTGACGATGAAACACAGAAATTGCATCCAAATTTAATACAAAAGGCATAATGCCGACTTCATTACAAGAGGACTGACACTCTCACATTCCATGATTTGAACCTCTCCTGTGAGTCCAGTTTTAGATTCCGATGCTTCACTTCAGGTTTACTGTATCCCTTGGACCTTCTTATTAACGATTAAACACAGAAATTGCATTCGATTTAATACAAATGGCACAATGCCGACGTAAGTACAAGAGGACTGACGCTCTAACTTTCTATGATTTGAACCTCTCCTGTGTGTCCAGTTTTAGTTTCCGATGCTTCACTTCAGGTATACTGTATCCCTTGGACCTTCTTATAGACGATGAAACACAGATATTGCATCCGAATGTAATACAAATGGCACAATGCCGTCTTAAGTACAAGAGGACTGACACACTCACTTTCAATGATTTGAACCCCTCCTGTGAGTCCAGTTCTAGAATCCGATGCTTCACTACAGGTTTACTGTATCCCTTGGACCTTCTTATTGACGATGAAACACAGAAATTTCATCCGAATTTAATACAAAAGGCACAATGCCGACTTAAGTACAAGAGGACTGACACTCTCACTTTCCATGATTTGAACCTCTCCTGTGAGTCCAATTTTAAATTCCGAGGCTTCACTTCAGGTTTACTGTATACCTTGCACCTTCTTATTAACGATGAAACACAGAAATTGCATCGGAATTAAATTCAAAAGGTACAATGCCAACTTAAGTACAAGAGGACTGACACTCTCACTTTCTATGATTTGAACTTCTCCTGTGAGTCCAGTTTTAGATTCCGATGCTTCACTTCAGGTTTACTGTACCCCTTGGACCTTCTTATTTACGATGTAACACAGAAATTGAATCCGAAGTATATACAAATGGCATAATGCCGACTTAATTACGAGAGGACTGACACGCTCACTTTCTATGATTTGAACCCCTCCTGTGAGTCCAGTTTTAGATTCCGATGCTTAACCACAGGTTTATTGTATCCCTTGGACCTTCGTATTGACGATGAAACACAGAAATTGCAACCGAATTTAATACAGAAGGCTCAATGCCGACTTAAGTACGAGAGGGCTGACACTCTAACTTTCTATGATTTGGACATCTCCTGTGAGTCCAGTTTTAGATTCCGGTGCTTCACTTCAGGTTTACTGTATCCCTTGGACCTTCTTATTGACGATGAAACACTGAAATTGCATCCGAATTTAATACAAAAGGCACAATGGCGACTTAAGTACAAGAGGACTGACACTCTCACTTTCCATGATTTGAACCTCTCCTGTGAGACCAGTTTTAGATTCCGATGCTTCACTTCAGGTTTACTGTATACCTTGCACCTTCTTATTGACGATGAAACACAGAAATTGCATCCGAATTTAATACAAATGGCATAATGCCGACTTAATTACAAGAGGTCTGACACTCTCACTTTCTATGATTTGAACCTCTCCTGTGAGTCCAGTTTTAGATTCCGATGCTTCCCTTCACGTTTACCGTATCCCTTGGACCTTCTTATTGACGATGAAACACAGAAATTGCATCCGAATTTAATTCAAATGGCACAATGCCGACATAAATACAAGAGGATTGACACTCTCACTTTCTATGATTTGAACCTCACCTGTGAGTCCAGTTTTAGATTCCGATGCTTCACTTCAGGTTTACTGTATACCTTGTAGTTTCTTATTGACGATGAGACACAGAAATTGCATCAGAATTTAATACGAATGGCACAATGCCGACTTAAGTACAAGAGGACTGACACTCTCACTTTCTATGATTTGCACCTCTCCTGTGAGTCCAGTTTTAGATTCCGATGCTTCACTTCAGGTTTACTGTATATCTTGCACCTTCTTATTGACGATGAAACACAGAAATTGCATCGGAATTAAATTCAAAAGGCACAATGCCGACTTAAGTACAAGAGGACTGACACTTCAACTTTCTATGATTTGAACCTCTCCTTTGAGTCCAATTTTAGATTCCGATGCTTCACTTCAGGTTTACTGTATCCCTTGCACGTTCTTATTGAAGGTGAAACACAGAAATTGCATACGAATTTAATACAAATGGCACAATGCCGTCTTAAGTAAAAGAGGACTGACACTCTCACTTTCTACGATTTGAACCCCTCCTGTGAGTCCAGTTTTAGATTCCGATGCGTAACTACAGGTTTACTGTATCCCTTGGTCCTTCGTATTGACGATGAAACACAGAAATTGCATCCGAATTTAATACAAATGGCACAATGCCGACTTAAGTACAAGAGGGCTGACACTCTAACTTTCTATGATTTGGACATCTCCTGTGAGTCCAGTTTTAGATTCCGATGCTTCACTTCAGGTTTACTGTATCCCTTGGACCTTCTTATTGACGATGAAACACAGAAATTGCATCCGAATTTAATACAAATGGCATAATACCGACTTCATTACAAGAGGACTGACACTCTCACATTCTATGATTTGAACCTCTCCTGTGAGTCCAGTTTTAGATTCCGATGCTTCACTTCAGATTTACTGTATCCCTTGGACCTTCTTATTGACGATGAAACACAGAAATTGCATCCGAATTTAATACAAATGGCACAATGGTTACTTAGGTACAAGGAGACTGACACTCTCACCTTCCATGATTTGGACCTCTCCCGTGAGACCAGTTTTAGATTCCGATGCTTCACTTCAGGTTTACTGTATACCTTGGACCTTCTTATTGACCATGAAACACAGACATTGCAGCCGAATTTAATACAAATGGCACAATGCCGACTTAAGTACAAGAGGAGTGACACTCTAACTTTCTATGATTTGAACCACTCCTGTGAGTCCAGTTTGAGATTCCGATGCTTAACTTCAGGTTTACTGTATCCCTTGGACGTTCTTATTGACGATGAAACACAGAAATTGCATCCGAATTTAATACAAAAGTCACAATGCCGACTTAGGTACAATAGGAGTGACACTATGACTTTCTATGATTTAAACCTCTCCTGTGAGTCCAGTTTTAGATTCCGATGCTTCACGTCATGTTCACTGTATACCTTGCACCTTCTTATTGACGATGGAACACAGAAATTGCATCGGAATATAATTCAAAAGGCACAATGCCGACTTAAGTACAAGAGGACTGACACTCTAACTCACGATGATATGAACCTCTCCTGTGAGTCAAGTTTTAGATTCCGATGCTTCACTTCAGGTTTACTGTATCCCTTGGACCCTCTTATTGACGATGAAACACAGAAATTGCATCCGAATTTAATACAAAAGGCACAATGGCGACTTAGGTACAAGAGGACTGACACTCTCACTTTCCATGATTTGAACTTCTCCTGTGAGACTAGTTTTAGATTCCAATGCTTCACTTCATGTTTACTGTATACCTTGGACCTTCTCATTGACGATGAAACACAGAATTTGCATCCGAATTTAATACAAAAGGCACAATGGCGACTTAAGTACAAGAGGACTGACACTCTCACTCTCCATGATATGAACCTCTCCTGTGAGACCAGTTTCAGATTCCGATGCTACACTTCAGGTTTACTGTATACCTTGCACCTTCTTATTGACGATGAAACACAGAAATTGCATCCGACTTTAATACAAATGACATAATGACGACTTCATTACAAGAGGACTGACACTCTCACATTCTATGATTTGATCCTCTCCTGTGGGTCCAGTTTTAGATTCTGATGCTTTCCTTAAGGTATACTCTATCCCTTGGACCTTCTTATTGACAATGAAACACAGAAATTGCATCCGAATTTAATACAAAAGGCACAATACCGACTTAAGTACAAGAGGAGTGACACTCTAACTTTCTATGATTTGAATATCTCCTGTGAGTCCAGTTTTGCATTCCCATGCTTCACTTCAGGTTTACTGTATCCCTTGGACCTTCTTATAGACGATGAAACACAGAAATTGCATCCGAATTTAATACAAATGGCACAATGCCGTCTTAAGTACAACAGGACTGACACTCTCACTTTCTATGATTTGAACCTCTCCTGTGAGTCCAGTTTTAGATTCCGATGCTTCACTACAGGTTTACTGTATCCCATGGACCTTCTTATTGACGATGAAACACAGATATTGCATCCGAATTTAATACAAATGGCATAATGCCGACTTCATTACAAGAGGACTGACACTCTCACATTCTATGATTTGAACCTCTCCTGTGAGTCCAGTTTTAGATTCCGATGCTTCACTTCAGGTTTACTGTATACCTTGGACCTTCTTATTGACGTTGAAACACAGAAATTGCATCCGAATTTAATACAAAAGGCGCAATGGCGACTTAAGTACAAGAGGACTGACACTCTCACTCTCCATGATTTGAACCTCTCCTGTGAGACCAGTTTCAGATTCCGATGCTACACTTCAGGTTTACTGTATACCTTGCACCTTCTTATTGACGATGAAACACAGAAATTGCATCCGACTTTAATACAAATGACATAATGCCGACTTCATTACAAGAGGACTGACACTCTCACATTCTATGATTTGATCCTCTCCTGTGGGTCCAGTTTTAGATTCTGATGCTTTCCTTAAGGTATACTCTATCCCTTGGACCTTCTTATTGACAATGAAACACAGAAATTGCATCCGAATTTAATACAAAAGGCACAATACCGACTTAAGTACAAGAGGAGTGACACTCTAACTTTCTATGATTTGAATATCTCCTGTGAGTCCAGTTTTGCATTCCGATGCTTCACTTCAGGTTTACTGTATCCCTTGGACCTTCTTATAGACGATGAAACACAGAAATTGCATCCGCATTTAATACAAATGGCACAATGCCGTCTTAAGTACAACAGGACTGACACTCTCACTTTCTATGATTTGAACCTCTCCTGTGAGTCCAGTTTTAGATTCCGATGCTTCACTTCAGGTTTACTGTATCCCTTGGACTTTCTTATTGGCGATGAAACACAGAAATTGCATCCGAATTTAATACAAAAGGCACAATGGCGACTTAGGTACAAGAGGACTGACACTCTCACTTTCCATGATTTGAACTTCTCCTGTGAGACCTGTTTTAGATTCCGATGCTTCACTTCAGGTTTACTGTATACCTTGGACCTTCTTATTGACGTTGAAACACAGAAATTGCATCCGAATGTAATACAAAAGGCACAATGGCGACTTAAGTACAAGAGGACTGACACTCTCACTCTCCATGATTTGAACCTCTCCTGTGAGACCAGTTTCAGATTCCGATGCTACACTTCAGGTTTACTGTATACCTTGCACCTTCTTATTGACGATGAAACACAGAAATTGCATCCGACTTTAATACAAATGACATAATGCCGACTTCATTACAAGAGGACTGACACTCTCACATTCTATTATTTGATCCTCTCCTGTGGGTCCAGTTTTAGATTCTGATGCTTTCCTTAAGGTATACTCTATCCCTTGGACCTTCTTATTGACAATGAAACACAGAAATTGCATCCGAATTTAATACAAAAGGCACAATACCGACTTAAGTACAAGAGGAGTGACACTCTAACTTTCTATGATTTGAATATCTCCTGTGAGTCCAGTTTTGCATTCCGATGCTTCACTTCAGGTTTACTGTATCCCTTGGACTTTCTTATAGACGATGAAACACAGAAATTGCATCCGAATTTAATACAAATGGCACAATGCCGTCTTAAGTACAACAGGACTGACACTCTCACTTTCTATGATTTGAACCTCTCCTGTGAGTCCAGTTTTAGATTCCGATGCTTCACTACAGGTTTACTGTATCCCTTGGACCTTCTTATTGACGATGAAACACTGAAATTGCATCCGAATTTAATACAAAAGCCACAATGCCGACTTAAGTACAAGAGGGCTGACACTCTAAGTTTCTATGATTTGGACATCTCCTGTGAGTCCAGTTTTAGATTCCGATGCTTCACTTCAGGTTTACTGTATCCCTTGGACCTTCTTATTGACGATAAAACACTGAAATTGCATCCGAATTTAATACAAAAGGCACAATGGCGACTTAAGTACATGAGGACTGACACTCTCACTTTCCATGATTTGAACCTCTCCTGTGAGACCAGTTTTAGATTCCGATGCTTCACTTCAGGTTTACTGTATACCTTGGACCTTCGTATTGACGATGAAACACAGAAATTGCATCCGAATTTAATACAAAAGGCACAATGGCGACTTAAGTACAAGAGGACTGACACTCTCACTTTCCATGATTTGAACCTCTCCTGTGAGTCCAGTTGTAGATTCCGAAGCTTCACTTCAGGTTTGCTGTATACCTTGCACCTTCTTATTGACGATGAAACACAGAAATTGCATCGGAATAAAATTCAAAAGGCACAATGCCGCCTTAAGTACAAGAGGACTGACATTCTCACTTTCTACGATTTGAACTACTCCTGTGAGTCCAGTTTTACATTCCGATGCCTCACTTCAGGTTTACTGTATCCCTTGGACCTTCTTATTGACGATGAAACACAGAAATTGCATCCGATTTAATACAAATTGCACAATGCCGACTTAAGTACAAGAGGACTGACACTCTCACTTTCTATGATTTAAACCTCTCCTGTGAGTCCAGTTTTAGATTCCGATGCTTCACTTCATGTTTACTGTATACCTTGCACCTTCTTATTGACGATGGAACACAGAAATTGCATCGGAATATAATTCAAATGGCACAATGCCGACTTAAGTACAAGAGGACTGACACTCTAACTTACGATGATATGAACCTCTCCTGTGAGTCAAGTTTTAGATTCCGATGCTTCACTACAGGTTTACTGTATCCCTTGGACCCTCTTATTGACGATGAAACACAGAAATTGCATCCGAATTTAATACAAAAGGCACAATGGCGACTTAGGTACAAGAGGACTGACACTCTCACTTTCCATGATTTGAACTTCTCCTGTGAGACTAGTTTTAGATTCCAATGCTTCACTTCATGTTTACTGTATACCGTGGACCTTCTTATTGACGATGAAACACAGAATTTGCATCCGAATTTAATACAAAAGTCACAATGGCGACTTAAGTACAAGAGGACTGACACTCTCACTTTCCATGATTTGAACCTCTCCTGTGAGTCCAGTTGTAGATTCCGAAGCTTCACTTCAGGTTTACTGTATACCTTGCACCTTCTTATTGACGATGAAACACAGAAATTGCATCGGAATAAAATTCAAAAGGCACAATGCCGACTTAAGTACAAGAGGACTGACATTCTCACTTTCTATGTTTTGAACCACTCCTGTGAGTCCAGTTTTACATTCCGATGCTTCATTTCAGGTTTACTGTATCCCTTGGACCTTCTTATTGACGATGAAACACAGAAATTGAATCCGAAGTATATACAAATGGCATAATGCCGACTTAATTACAAGAGGACTGACACTCTCAGTTTCTATAACTTGAACCTCTCCTGTGAGTCCAGTTTTAGATTCCGATGCTTCACTACAGGTTTACTGTATTCCTTGGACCTTCTTATTGACGATGAAACACAGAAATTGCATCCGATTTAATATAAATTGCACAATACCGACCTAAGTACAAGAGGACTGACACTCTCACTTTCTATGATTTGAACCTCTCCTGTGACTCCAGTTTTAGATTCCGATGCTTCACTTCATGTTTACTGTGTACCTTGCACCTTCTTATTGACGATGGAACACAGAAATTGCATCGGAATTAAATTCAAGAGGCACAATGCCGACTTAAGTACAAGAGGACTGACACTCTAACTTTCCATGATATGAACCTCTCCTGTGAGTCCAGTATTAGATTCCGATGCTTCACTACAGGTTTACTGTATTCCTTGGACATTCTTATTGACGATGAAACACAGAAATTGCATCCGATTTAATACAAAATGCACAATGCCGACTTAAGTACAAGAGGACTGACACTCCCACTTTCTATGTTTTGAACCACTCCTGTGAGTCCAGTTTTACATTCCGATGCTTCACTTCAGGTTTTCTGTATCCCTTGGACTTTCTTAATGACGATGAAACACAGACATTGCAGCCGAATTTAATACAAATGGCACAATGCCGACTTAAGTACAAGTGGATTGACACCCTCACTTTCCATGATTTAAACCGCTTCTGTGAGTCCAGTTTTAGATCCGATGGTTCACTTCAGGTTTACTGTATCCCTTGGACCTTCTTATTGACGATGAAACACAGAAATTGCATCCGAATTTAATACAAAAGGCACAATGGCGACTTAAGTACAAGAGGACTGACACTCTCATTTTCCATGATTTGAACCTCTCCTGTGAGTCCAATTTTAAATTCCGAAGTTTCACTTCAGGTTTACTGTATACCTTGCACCTTCTTATTGAAGATGAAACACAGAAATTGCATACGAATTTAATACAAATGGCACAATGCCGTCTTAAGTAAAAGAGGACTGACACTCTCACTTTCTATGATTTGGACATCTCCTGTGAGTCCAGTTTTAGATTCCGATGCTTCACTTCAGGTTTACTGTATCCCTTGGACCTTCTTATTGACGATGAAACACAGAAATTGCATCCGAATTTAATACAAATGGCATAATGCCGACTTCATTACAAGAGGACTGACACTCTCACATTCTATGATTTGAACCTCTCCTGTGAGTCCAGTTTTAGATTCCGATGCTTCACTTCAGATTTACTGTATCCCTTGGACCTTCTTATTGACGATGAAACACAGAAATTGCATCCGAATTTAATACAAAAGGCACAATGGTTACTTAGGTACAAGGAGACTGACACTCTCACCTTCCATGATTTGGACCTCTCCTGTGAGACCAGTTTTAGATTCCGATGCTTCACTTCAGGTTTACTGTATACCTTGGACCTTCTTATTGACGATGAAACACAGAAATTGCATCCGAATTTAATACAAATGGCATAATGACGACTTCATTACAAGAGGACTGATACTCTCACATTCTATGATTTGAACCTCTCCTGTGAGTCCAGTTTTAGATTCCGATGCTTCACTTCAGGTTTACTGTACACCTTTCACCTTCTCATTGACGATGAAACACAGAAGTTGCATCCAAATTTAATACAAAAGGCATAATGCCGACTTCATTACAAGAGGACTGACACTCTCACATTCTATGATTTGAACCTCTCCTGTGAGTCCAGTTTTAGATTCCGATGCTTCACTTCAGGTTTACTGTACACCTTTCACCTTCTTATTGACGATGAAACACAGAAGTTGCATCCAAATTTAATACAAAAGGCATAATGCCGACTTCATTACAAGAGGACTGACACTCTCACATTCTATGATTTGAACCTCTCCTGTGAGTCCAGTTTTAGATTCCGATGCTTCAGTCCAGGTTTACTGTATCCCTTGGACCTTCTTATTAACGATTAAACACAGAAATTGCATTCGATTTAATACAAATGGCACAATGCCGACTTAAGTACAAGAGGACTGACACTCTAACTTTCTATGATTTCAACCTCTCCTGTGTGTCCAGTTTTAGATTCCGATGCTTCACTTCAGGTTTACTGTATCCCTTGGACCTTCTTATTGACGATGAGACACAGAAATTTCATCCGAATTTAATACAAAAGGCACAATGCCGACTTAAGCACAAGAGGACTGACACTCTCACTTTCCATGATTTGAACCTCTCCTGTGAGTCCAATTTTAAATTCCGAAGTTTCACTTCAGGTTTACTGTATACCTTGCGCCTTCTTATTGAAGATGAAACACAGAAATTGCATACGAATTTAATACAAATGGCACAATGCCGTCTTAAGTAAAAGTGGACTGACACTCTCACTTTCTATGATTTGAACCTCTCCTGTGAGTCCAGTTTTAGATTCCGATACTTCCCTTCAGGTTTACTGTATCCCTTGGACCTTCTTATTGACGATGAAACACAGAAATTGCATCCGAATTTAATTCAAATGGCACAATGCCGACATAAATACAAGAGGATTGACACTCTCACTTTCTATGATTTGAACCTCACCTGTGAGTCCAGTTTTAGATTCCGATGCTTCACTTCAGGTTTACTGTATCCCTTGCACCTTCTTATTGAAGGTGAAACACAGAAATTGCATACGAATTTAATACAAATGGCACAATGCCGTCTTAAGTAAAAGAGGACTGACACTCTCACTTTCTACGATTTGAACCCCTCCTGTGAGTCCAGTTTTAGATTCCGATGCTTAACTACAGGTTTACTGTATCCCTTGGACCTTCGTATTGACGATGAAACACAGAATTTGCATCCGAATTTAATACAAATGGCACAATGCCGACTTAAGTACAAGAGGGCTGACACTCTAACTTTCTATGATTTGGACATCTCCTGTGAGTCCAGTTTTAGATTCCGATGCTTCACTTCAGGTTCACTGTATCCCTTGGACCTTCTTATTGACGATGAAACACAGAAATTGCATCCGAATTTAATACAAATGGCATAATGCCGACTTCATTACAAGAGGACTGACACTCTCACATTCTATGATTTGAACCTCTCCTTTGAGTCCAGTTTTAGATTCCGATGCTTCACTTCAGATTTACTGTATCCCTTGGACCTTCTTATTGACGATGAAACACAGAAATTGCCTCCGAATTTAATACAAAAGGCACAATGGTTACTTAGGTACAAGGAGACTGACACTCTCACCTTCCATGATTTGGACCTCTCCTGTGAGACCAGTTTTAGATTCCGATGCTTCACTTCAGGTTTACTGTATACCTTGGACCTTCTTATTGACGATGAAACACAGACATTGCAGCCGAATTTAATACAAATGGCACAATGCCGACTTAAGTACAAGAGGAGTGACACTCTAACTTTCTATGATTTGAACCACTCCTGTGAGTCCAGTTTGAGATTCCGATGCTTAACTACAGGTTTACTGTATCCCTTGGACGTTCTTATTGACGATGAAACACAGAAATTGCATCCGAATTTAATACAAAAGTCACAATGCCGACTTAGGTACAATAGGAGTGACACTATGACTTTCTATGATTCGAACCTCTCCTGTGAGTCCAGTTTTAGATTCCGATGCTTCACTTCAGGTTTACTGTACACCTTGCACCTTCTTATTGACGATGAAACACAGAAATTGCATCCGAATTTAATACAAAAGGCACAATGCCGACTTAAGTACAAGAGGACTTACACTCTCACTTTCCATGGTTTGAACCTCTCCTGTGAGTCCAGATTTAGATTCCGATGCTTCACTTCAGGTTTTCTGTATCCCTTGGACTTTCTTAATGACGATGAAACACAGACATTGCAGCCGAATTTAATACAAATGGCACAATGCCGACTTAAGTACAAGAGGATTGACACCCTCACTTTCCATGATTTAAACCGCTTCTGTGAGTCCAGTTTTAGATCCGATGTTTCACTTCAGGTTTACTGTATCCCTTGGACCTTCTTATTGACGATGAAACACAGAAATTGCATCCGAATTTAATACAAAATGCACAATGGCGACTTAAGTACAAGAGGACTGACACTCTCATTTTCCATGATTTGAACCTCTCCTGTGAGTCCAATTTTACATTCCGAAGTTTCACTTCAGGTTTACTGTATACCTTGCACCTTCTTATTGACGATGAAACACAGAAATTGCATACGAATTTAATACAAATGGCACAATGCCGTCTTAAGTAAAAGAGGACTGACACTCTCACTTTCTACGATTTGAACCCCTCCTGTGAGTCCAGTTTTAGATTCCGATGCTTAACTACAGGTTTACTGTATCCCTTGGACCTTCGTATTGACGATGAAACACAGAAATTGCATCCGAATTTAATACAAATGGCATAATGACGACTTCATTACAAGAGGACTGATACTCTCACATTCTATGATTTGAACCTCTCCTGTGAGTCCAGTTTTAGATTCCGATGCTTCACTTCAGGTTTACTGTACACCTTTCACCTTCTTATTGGCGATGAAACACAGAAATTGCATCCGAATTTAATACAAAAGGCACAATGCCGACTTAAGTACAAGAGGACTTACACTCTCACTTTCCATGGTTTGAACCTCTCCTGTGAGTCCAGATTTAGATTCCGATGCTTCACTTCAGGTTTTCTGTATCCCTTGGACTTTCTTAATGACGATGAAACACAGACATTGCAGCCGAATTTAATACAAATGGCACAATGCCGACTTAAGTACAAGAGGATTGACACCCTCACTTTCCATGATTTAAACCGCTTCTGTGAGTCCAGTTTTAGATCCGATGTTTCACTTCAGGTTTACTGTATCCCTTGGACCTTCTTATTGACGATGAAACACAGAAATTGCATCCGAATTTAATACAAAATGCACAATGGCGACTTAAGTACAAGAGGACTGACACTCTCATTTTCCATGATTTGAACCTCTCCTGTGAGTCCAATTTTACATTCCGAAGTTTCACTTCAGGTTTACTGTATACCTTGCACCTTCTTATTGACGATGAAACACAGAAATTGCATACGAATTTAATACAAATGGCACAATGCCGTCTTAAGTAAAAGAGGACTGACACTCTCACTTTCTACGATTTGAACCCCTCCTGTGAGTCCAGTTTTAGATTCCGATGCTTAACTACAGGTTTACTGTATCCCTTGGACCTTCGTATTGACGATGAAACACAGAAATTGCATCCGAATTTAATACAAATGGCATAATGACGACTTCATTACAAGAGGACTGATACTCTCACATTCTATGATTTGAACCTCTCCTGTGAGTCCAGTTTTAGATTCCGATGCTTCACTTCAGGTTTACTGTATCCCTTGGACCTTCTTACAGACAATGAAACACAGATATTGCATCCGAATGTAATACGGATGGCACAATGCCGTCTTAAGTAAAAGAGGACTGACACTCTCACTTTCCATGATTTGAACCTCTCCTGTGAGTCCAATTTTAAATTCCGAGGCTTCACTTTAGGTTTACTGTATACCTTGCACCTTCTTATTAACGATGAAACACAGAAATTGCATCGGAATTAAATTCAAAAGGTACAATGCCAAGTTAAGTACAAGAGGACTGACACTCTCACTTTCTATGATTTGAACCTCTCCTGTGAGTCCAGTTTTAGATTCCGATGCTTCACTTCAGGTTTACTGTACCCCTTGGACCTTCTTATTTACGATGTAACACAGAAATTGAATCCGAAGTATATACAAATGGCATAATGCCGACTTAATTACGAGAGGACTGACACTCTCACTTTCTATGATTTGAACCTCTCCTGTGAGTCCAGTTTTAGATTCCGATGCTTCACTACACGTTTACTATATTTCTTGGACCTCCTTATGGAAGATGAAACACAGAAATTCCATCGGAATTTAATACAAAAGGCACAATACCGACTTAAGTACAAGAGGACTGACACTCTCATTTTCCATGATTTGAACCTCTCCTGTGAGTCCAATTTTAAATTCCGAAGTTTCACTTCAGGTTTACTGTATACCTCGCGCCTTCTTATTGAAGATGAAACACAGAAATTGCATACGAATTTAATACAAATGGCACAATGCCGTCTTAAGTAAAAGAGGACTGACACTCTCACTTTCTATGATTTGAACCCCTCCTGTGAGTCCAGTTTTAGATTCCGATGCTTAACTACAGGTTTACTGTATCCCTTGGACCTTCGTATTGACGATGAAACACAGAAATTGCATCCGAATTTAATACAAAAGGCACAATGCCGACTTAAGTACAAGAGGGCTGACACTCTAACTTTCTATGATTTGGACATCTCCTGTGAGTCCAGTTTTAGATTACGATGCTTCACTTCGGGTTTACTGTATCCCTTGGACCTTCTTATTGACGATGAAACACAGAAATTGCATCCGAATTTAATACAAATGGCATAATGCCGACTTCATTACAAGAGGACTGACACTCTCACATTCTATGATTTGAACCTCTCCTGTGAGTCCAGTTTTAGATTCCGATGCTTCACTTCAGGTTTACTGTATCCCTTGGACCTTCTTATTGACGATGAAACACAGAAATTGCATCCGAATTTAATACAAAAGGCACAATGGTTACTTAGGTACAAGGAGACTGACACTCTCACCTTCCATGATTTGGACCTCTCCTGTGAGACCAGTTTTAGATTCCGATGCTTCACTTCAGGTTTACTGTATACCTTGGACCTTCTTATTGACGATGAAACACAAAAATTGCATCCGAATTTAATACAAATGGCATAATGACGACTTCATTACAAGAGGACTGATACTCTCACATTCTATGATTTGAACCTCTCCTGTGAGTCCAGTTTTAGATTCCGATGCTTCACTTCAGGTTTACTGTATCCCGTGAACCTACTTATTGAAGATGAAACACAGAAATTGCATCCCAATTTAATACAAATGGCACAATGCCGATTTAAGCACAAGAGCACAGACACTCTCACTTTCTATGATTTGAACCTTTCCTGTGAGTCCAGTTTTAGATTCCGATGCTTCACTTCATGTTTACTGTATTCCTTGGACCTTCTTATTGACGATGAAACACAGAAATTGCATCGGAATAAAATTCAAAAGGCACAATGCCGACTTAAGTACAAGAGGACTGACATTCTCACTTTCTATGTTTTGAACCACTCCTGTGAGTCCAGTTTTACATTCCGATGCTTCATTTCAGGTTTACTGTATCCCTTGGACCTTCTTATTGACGATGAAACACAGAAATTGAATCCGAAGTATATACAAATGGCATAATGCCGACTTAATTACAAGAGGACTGACACTCTCAGTTTCTATAACTTGAACCTCTCCTGTGAGTCCAGTTTTAGATTCCGATGCTTCACTACAGGTTTACTGTATTCCTTGGACCTTCTTATTGACGATGAAACACAGAAATTGCATCCGATTTAATATAAATTGCACAATACCGACCTAAGTACAAGAGGACTGACACTCTCACTTTCTATGATTTGAACCTCTCCTGTGACTCCAGTTTTAGATTCCGATGCTTCACTTCATGTTTACTGTGTACCTTGCACCTTCTTATTGACGATGGAACACAGAAATTGCATCGGAATTAAATTCAAGAGGCACAATGCCGACTTAAGTACAAGAGGACTGACACTCTAACTTTCCATGATATGAACCTCTCCTGTGAGTCCAGTATTAGATTCCGATGCTTCACTACAGGTTTACTGTATTCCTTGGACATTCTTATTGACGATGAAACACAGAAATTGCATCCGATTTAATACAAAATGCACAATGCCGACTTAAGTACAAGAGGACTGACACTCCCACTTTCTATGTTTTGAACCACTCCTGTGAGTCCAGTTTTACATTCCGATGCTTCACTTCAGGTTTTCTGTATCCCTTGGACTTTCTTAATGACGATGAAACACAGACATTGCAGCCGAATTTAATACAAATGGCACAATGCCGACTTAAGTACAAGTGGATTGACACCCTCACTTTCCATGATTTAAACCGCTTCTGTGAGTCCAGTTTTAGATCCGATGGTTCACTTCAGGTTTACTGTATCCCTTGGACCTTCTTATTGACGATGAAACACAGAAATTGCATCCGAATTTAATACAAAAGGCACAATGGCGACTTAAGTACAAGAGGACTGACACTCTCATTTTCCATGATTTGAACCTCTCCTGTGAGTCCAATTTTAAATTCCGAAGTTTCACTTCAGGTTTACTGTATACCTTGCACCTTCTTATTGAAGATGAAACACAGAAATTGCATACGAATTTAATACAAATGGCACAATGCCGTCTTAAGTAAAAGAGGACTGACACTCTCACTTTCTATGATTTGGACATCTCCTGTGAGTCCAGTTTTAGATTCCGATGCTTCACTTCAGGTTTACTGTATCCCTTGGACCTTCTTATTGACGATGAAACACAGAAATTGCATCCGAATTTAATACAAATGGCATAATGCCGACTTCATTACAAGAGGACTGACACTCTCACATTCTATGATTTGAACCTCTCCTGTGAGTCCAGTTTTAGATTCCGATGCTTCACTTCAGATTTACTGTATCCCTTGGACCTTCTTATTGACGATGAAACACAGAAATTGCATCCGAATTTAATACAAAAGGCACAATGGTTACTTAGGTACAAGGAGACTGACACTCTCACCTTCCATGATTTGGACCTCTCCTGTGAGACCAGTTTTAGATTCCGATGCTTCACTTCAGGTTTACTGTATACCTTGGACCTTCTTATTGACGATGAAACACAGAAATTGCATCCGAATTTAATACAAATGGCATAATGACGACTTCATTACAAGAGGACTGATACTCTCACATTCTATGATTTGAACCTCTCCTGTGAGTCCAGTTTTAGATTCCGATGCTTCACTTCAGGTTTACTGTACACCTTTCACCTTCTCATTGACGATGAAACACAGAAGTTGCATCCAAATTTAATACAAAAGGCATAATGCCGACTTCATTACAAGAGGACTGACACTCTCACATTCTATGATTTGAACCTCTCCTGTGAGTCCAGTTTTAGATTCCGATGCTTCACTTCAGGTTTACTGTACACCTTTCACCTTCTTATTGACGATGAAACACAGAAGTTGCATCCAAATTTAATACAAAAGGCATAATGCCGACTTCATTACAAGAGGACTGACACTCTCACATTCTATGATTTGAACCTCTCCTGTGAGTCCAGTTTTAGATTCCGATGCTTCAGTCCAGGTTTACTGTATCCCTTGGACCTTCTTATTAACGATTAAACACAGAAATTGCATTCGATTTAATACAAATGGCACAATGCCGACTTAAGTACAAGAGGACTGACACTCTAACTTTCTATGATTTCAACCTCTCCTGTGTGTCCAGTTTTAGATTCCGATGCTTCACTTCAGGTTTACTGTATCCCTTGGACCTTCTTATTGACGATGAGACACAGAAATTTCATCCGAATTTAATACAAAAGGCACAATGCCGACTTAAGCACAAGAGGACTGACACTCTCACTTTCCATGATTTGAACCTCTCCTGTGAGTCCAATTTTAAATTCCGAAGTTTCACTTCAGGTTTACTGTATACCTTGCGCCTTCTTATTGAAGATGAAACACAGAAATTGCATACGAATTTAATACAAATGGCACAATGCCGTCTTAAGGAGAAGTGGACTGACACTCTCACTTTCTATGATTTGAACCTCTCCTGTGAGTCCAGTTTTAGATTCCGATACTTCCCTTCAGGTTTACTGTATCCCTTGGACCTTCTTATTGACGATGAAACACAGAAATTGCATCCGAATTTAATTCAAATGGCACAATGCCGACATAAATACAAGAGGATTGACACTCTCACTTTCTATGATTTGAACCTCACCTGTGAGTCCAGTTTTAGATTCCGATGCTTCACTTCAGGTTTACTGTATCCCTTGCACCTTCTTATTGAAGGTGAAACACAGAAATTGCATACGAATTTAATACAAATGGCACAATGCCGTCTTAAGTAAAAGAGGACTGACACTCTCACTTTCTACGATTTGAACCCCTCCTGTGAGTCCAGTTTTAGATTCCGATGCTTAACTACAGGTTTACTGTATCCCTTGGACCTTCGTATTGACGATGAAACACAGAATTTGCATCCGAATTTAATACAAATGGCACAATGCCGACTTAAGTACAAGAGGGCTGACACTCTAACTTTCTATGATTTGGACATCTCCTGTGAGTCCAGTTTTAGATTCCGATGCTTCACTTCAGGTTCACTGTATCCCTTGGACCTTCTTATTGACGATGAAACACAGAAATTGCATCCGAATTTAATACAAATGGCATAATGCCGACTTCATTACAAGAGGACTGACACTCTCACATTCTATGATTTGAACCTCTCCTTTGAGTCCAGTTTTAGATTCCGATGCTTCACTTCAGATTTACTGTATCCCTTGGACCTTCTTATTGACGATGAAACACAGAAATTGCCTCCGAATTTAATACAAAAGGCACAATGGTTACTTAGGTACAAGGAGACTGACACTCTCACCTTCCATGATTTGGACCTCTCCTGTGAGACCAGTTTTAGATTCCGATGCTTCACTTCAGGTTTACTGTATACCTTGGACCTTCTTATTGACGATGAAACACAGACATTGCAGCCGAATTTAATACAAATGGCACAATGCCGACTTAAGTACAAGAGGAGTGACACTCTAACTTTCTATGATTTGAACCACTCCTGTGAGTCCAGTTTGAGATTCCGATGCTTAACTACAGGTTTACTGTATCCCTTGGACGTTCTTATTGACGATGAAACACAGAAATTGCATCCGAATTTAATACAAAAGTCACAATGCCGACTTAGGTACAATAGGAGTGACACTATGACTTTCTATGATTCGAACCTCTCCTGTGAGTCCAGTTTTAGATTCCGATGCTTCACTTCAGGTTTACTGTACACCTTGCACCTTCTTATTGACGATGAAACACAGAAATTGCATCCGAATTTAATACAAAAGGCACAATGCCGACTTAAGTACAAGAGGACTTACACTCTCACTTTCCATGGTTTGAACCTCTCCTGTGAGTCCAGATTTAGATTCCGATGCTTCACTTCAGGTTTTCTGTATCCCTTGGACTTTCTTAATGACGATGAAACACAGACATTGCAGCCGAATTTAATACAAATGGCACAATGCCGACTTAAGTACAAGAGGATTGACACCCTCACTTTCCATGATTTAAACCGCTTCTGTGAGTCCAGTTTTAGATCCGATGTTTCACTTCAGGTTTACTGTATCCCCTTGGACCTTCTTATTGACGATGAAACACAGAAATTGCATCCGAATTTAATACAAAATGCACAATGGCGACTTAAGTACAAGAGGACTGACACTCTCATTTTCCATGATTTGAACCTCTCCTGTGAGTCCAATTTTACATTCCGAAGTTTCACTTCAGGTTTACTGTATACCTTGCACCTTCTTATTGACGATGAAACACAGAAATTGCATACGAATTTAATACAAATGGCACAATGCCGTCTTAAGTAAAAGAGGACTGACACTCTCACTTTCTACGATTTGAACCCCTCCTGTGAGTCCAGTTTTAGATTCCGATGCTTAACTACAGGTTTACTGTATCCCTTGGACCTTCGTATTGACGATGAAACACAGAAATTGCATCCGAATTTAATACAAATGGCATAATGACGACTTCATTACAAGAGGACTGATACTCTCACATTCTATGATTTGAACCTCTCCTGTGAGTCCAGTTTTAGATTCCGATGCTTCACTTCAGGTTTACTGTACACCTTTCACCTTCTTATTGGCGATGAAACACAGAAATTGCATCCGAATTTAATACAAAAGGCACAATGCCGACTTAAGTACAAGAGGACTTACACTCTCACTTTCCATGGTTTGAACCTCTCCTGTGAGTCCAGATTTAGATTCCGATGCTTCACTTCAGGTTTTCTGTATCCCTTGGACTTTCTTAATGACGATGAAACACAGACATTGCAGCCGAATTTAATACAAATGGCACAATGCCGACTTAAGTACAAGAGGATTGACACCCTCACTTTCCATGATTTAAACCGCTTCTGTGAGTCCAGTTTTAGATCCGATGTTTCACTTCAGGTTTACTGTATCCCTTGGACCTTCTTATTGACGATGAAACACAGAAATTGCATCCGAATTTAATACAAAATGCACAATGGCGACTTAAGTACAAGAGGACTGACACTCTCATTTTCCATGATTTGAACCTCTCCTGTGAGTCCAATTTTACATTCCGAAGTTTCACTTCAGGTTTACTGTATACCTTGCACCTTCTTATTGACGATGAAACACAGAAATTGCATACGAATTTAATACAAATGGCACAATGCCGTCTTAAGTAAAAGAGGACTGACACTCTCACTTTCTACGATTTGAACCCCTCCTGTGAGTCCAGTTTTAGATTCCGATGCTTAACTACAGGTTTACTGTATCCCTTGGACCTTCGTATTGACGATGAAACACAGAAATTGCATCCGAATTTAATACAAATGGCATAATGACGACTTCATTACAAGAGGACTGATACTCTCACATTCTATGATTTGAACCTCTCCTGTGAGTCCAGTTTTAGATTCCGATGCTTCACTTCAGGTTTACTGTATCCCTTGGACCTTCTTACAGACAATGAAACACAGATATTGCATCCGAATGTAATACGGATGGCACAATGCCGTCTTAAGTAAAAGAGGACTGACACTCTCACTTTCCATGATTTGAACCTCTCCTGTGAGTCCAATTTTAAATTCCGAGGCTTCACTTTAGGTTTACTGTATACCTTGCACCTTCTTATTAACGATGAAACACAGAAATTGCATCGGAATTAAATTCAAAAGGTACAATGCCAACTTAAGTACAAGAGGACTGACACTCTCACTTTCTATGATTTGAACCTCTCCTGTGAGTCCAGTTTTAGATTCCGATGCTTCACTTCAGGTTTACTGTACCCCTTGGACCTTCTTATTTACGATGTAACACAGAAATTGAATCCGAAGTATATACAAATGGCATAATGCCGACTTAATTACGAGAGGACTGACACTCTCACTTTCTATGATTTGAACCTCTCCTGTGAGTCCAGTTTTAGATTCCGATGCTTCACTACACGTTTACTATATTTCTTGGACCTCCTTATGGAAGATGAAACACAGAAATTCCATCGGAATTTAATACAAAAGGCACAATACCGACTTAAGTACAAGAGGACTGACACTCTCATTTTCCATGATTTGAACCTCTCCTGTGAGTCCAATTTTAAATTCCGAAGTTTCACTTCAGGTTTACTGTATACCTCGCGCCTTCTTATTGAAGATGAAACACAGAAATTGCATACGAATTTAATACAAATGGCACAATGCCGTCTTAAGTAAAAGAGGACTGACACTCTCACTTTCTATGATTTGAACCCCTCCTGTGAGTCCAGTTTTAGATTCCGATGCTTAACTACAGGTTTACTGTATCCCTTGGACCTTCGTATTGACGATGAAACACAGAAATTGCATCCGAATTTAATACAAAAGGCACAATGCCGACTTAAGTACAAGAGGGCTGACACTCTAACTTTCTATGATTTGGACATCTCCTGTGAGTCCAGTTTTAGATTACGATGCTTCACTTCGGGTTTACTGTATCCCTTGGACCTTCTTATTGACGATGAAACACAGAAATTGCATCCGAATTTAATACAAATGGCATAATGCCGACTTCATTACAAGAGGACTGACACTCTCACATTCTATGATTTGAACCTCTCCTGTGAGTCCAGTTTTAGATTCCGATGCTTCACTTCAGGTTTACTGTATCCCTTGGACCTTCTTATTGACGATGAAACACAGAAATTGCATCCGAATTTAATACAAAAGGCACAATGGTTACTTAGGTACAAGGAGACTGACACTCTCACCTTCCATGATTTGGACCTCTCCTGTGAGACCAGTTTTAGATTCCGATGCTTCACTTCAGGTTTACTGTATACCTTGGACCTTCTTATTGACGATGAAACACAAAAATTGCATCCGAATTTAATACAAATGGCATAATGACGACTTCATTACAAGAGGACTGATACTCTCACATTCTATGATTTGAACCTCTCCTGTGAGTCCAGTTTTAGATTCCGATGCTTCACTTCAGGTTTACTGTATCCCGTGAACCTACTTATTGAAGATGAAACACAGAAATTGCATCCCAATTTAATACAAATGGCACAATGCCGATTTAAGCACAAGAGCACAGACACTCTCACTTTCTATGATTTGAACCTTTCCTGTGAGTCCAGTTTTAGATTCCGATGCTTCACTTCATGTTTACTGTATACCTTGCACCTTCTTACTGACGATGGAACACAGAAATTGCATCGGAATTAAATTCAAAAGGCACAATGCCGACTTAAGTACAAGTGGACTGACACTCTAACTTTCTATGATTTGAACCTCTCCTGTGTGTCCAGTTTTAGATTCCGATGCTTTACTTCAGGTTTACTGCATCCCTTGGACCTTCTTATTGACGATGAAACACAGAAATTGCATCGGAATTTAATACAAAAGGCACAATACCAACTTAAGTACAAGAGGAGGGACACTCTAACATTCTATGATTTGATCCTCTCCTGTGGGTCTAGTTTTAGATTCCGATGCTTCACTTCAGGTTTACTGTATCCCTTGGACCTTCTTATAGACGATGAAACACAGATATTGCATCCGAATGTAATACAAATGGCACAATGCCGTCTTAAGTACTAGAGGACTGACACACTCACTTTCAATGATTTGAACCCCTCCTGTGAGTCCAGTTTTAGAATCCGATGCTTCACTACAGGTTTACTGTATCCCTTGGACCTTCTTATTGACGATGAAACACAGAAATTGCATCCGAATTTAATA
>NW_025728211.1:0-51501 GCF_021461385.2 Schistocerca piceifrons | reverse complement strand
AAGTCGGCATTGTGCCTTTAGAATTTAATTCCGATGCAATTTCTGAGTTCCATCGTCAATAAGAAGGTGCATGGTATACAGTAAACATGAAGTGAGGCATCGGAATCTAAAACTGGGCTCACAGGAGAGGTTCAGATCATAGAAAGTGAGAGTGTCAGTCCACTTGTACCTAAGTCGGTATTGTGCCATTTGTGTTAAATTGGGAAGCAATTTCTGTGTTTCATCTTCACTAAGAAGGTTTAAGGGATACGGTAAACCTGAAGTGAAGCATCGGAATCCAAAACTGGACTCACAGAAGAGGTTCAAAACATAGAGAGTTAGAGCGTTAGCGTGTGAGTCCTCTTGTACTTAAGTCGGTATTGTGCCTTTTGTATTAAATTCCGATGCAATTTCTTTGTTTCATCGTCAATAAGAAGTTCCAAGCGACACAGTAAACGTGAAGTGAAGCATCGGAATCTAAAACTGGACTCACAGGAGAAGTTCAAATCGTAGAAAGTGAGAGTGTCACTCCTCTTGTACTTAAGTCGGTATTGTGCCTTTTGTCTTAAATTCCGATGCAATATCTATGTCTCATTGTCAATAAGAAGGTGCAAGGTATACAGTAAAGCTGAAGTGAAGCATCGGAATTCAAAACTGGACTCACAGGAGAGGTACAAATCATAGAGTGGGAGAGTGTCAGTCCTCTTGTACTTAAATCGGCATTGTGACATTTATATTACACTCGGATGCAATTTCTGTGTTTCATCGTCAATAAGAAGGTCCAAGGAATACAGTAAACCTGACGTGAAGCATCGGAATCTAAAACTGGACTCACAGGAGAGGTTCAAATCATAGAAAGTGAGAGTGTCAGTCCTCTTGTACTTAAGTCGGCACTGTGCCATTTGTATTACATTCGGATGCAATTTCTGTGTTTCTTCGTCAATAAGAAGGTCCAAGGGATACAGTAAACCTGAAGTGAAGCATCGGAATTTAAAACTGGGACTCACAGGAGAGGTTCAAATCATAGAAAGTGAGTGTGTCAGTCCTCTTGTACTTAAGTCGGCATTGTGCCTTTTGAATTTAATACCGATGCAATCTCTGTGTTTCATCATCAATAAGACGGTGCAAGGTATTCAGTAAACCTGAAGTGAAGCATCGGAATCTAAAACTGGACTCACAGGAGAAGTTTAAATCATAGAAAGTTAGAGACTCACTTCTCTTGTACTCACGTTGGTATTGTGCTTTTGTATCAAATTCGGATGCAATTTCTGTGTTTCTTCGTCATTAAGAAGGTGCAAGGTATACAGTAAACCTGAAGTGAAGCAACAGAATCTAAAACTGGACTCACAGGTGAGGTTCAAATCATAGAAAGTGAGAGTGTCAGTCCTCTTGTACTTAAGTCGGCATTGTGCCTTTTGAATTAAATTCCGATGCAATTTCTGTGTCTCATCGTCAATAAGAAGGTGCAAGGTATACAGTAAACCTGAAGTGAAGCATCGGAATCTAAAACTGGTCTCACTGGAGAGGTTCAAATCATAGAAAGTGAGTGTGTCAGCCCTCTTGTACTTAAGTCGGCATTGTGCCATTTCTATTAAATTTGGATGCAATTTCTGTGTTTCATCGTCAATAAGAAGGTCCAAGGGATACAGTAAACTGGAAGTGAAGCAACGGAATCCTAAACTGGACTCACAGGAGAGGTTCAAATCATAGAGAGTTAGAGCGTTAGACTGTCAGTCCCCTTGTACCTAAGTCGGCATTGTGCCTTTTGTATTAAATTCGGATGCAAGTTCTGTATTTCATCGTCAATATGAAGGTGCAAGGTATACAGTAAACCTGAAGTGAAGCATCGGGATCTAAAACTGGACTCACAGGAGAGGTTCAAATCATAGAAAGTAAGAGTGTCAGTCCTCTAGTACTTAAGTCGACATTGTGCCATTTGTATTAAATTCGAATTCAATTTCTGTGTTTCATCGTCAACAAGAAGGTCCAAGGGATACAGTAAACCTGAAGTGAAGCATCGGAATCCTAAACTGGACTCACAGGAGTGGTTCAAATCATAGAAAGTGAGAGTGTCAGTCCACTTGTACCTAAGTCGGTATTGTGCCATTTGTATTTAATTGGGAAGCAATTTCTGTGTTTCATCTTCAATAAGAAGGTCCAAGGGATACAGTAAACCTGAAGTGAAGCATCGAATCTAAAACTGGACCCACAGGAGAGGTTCAAATCATAGATAGTTAGAGTGTCAGTCCTCTTGTACTTAAGTCCGGGCATTTGTGCCATTTGTATTAAATTCGGATGCAATTTCTGTGTCTCATCGTCAATACGAAGGTCCAAGGGATACGGTAAACCTGAAGTGAAGCATCGGAATCCAAAACTGGACTCACAGAAGAGGTTCAAAACATAGAGAGGTTAGAGCGTTAGCGTGTCAGTCCTCTTGTACTTAAGTCGGTATTGTGCCTTTTGTATTAAATTCCGATGCAATTTCTTTGTTTCATCGTCAATAAGAAGGTCCAAGTGATACAGTAAACCTGAAGTGAAGCATGGAATCTAAAACTGGACTCACAGGAGAGGTTCAAATCATAGAAGGTGAGAGGTGTCAGTCCTCTTTTACTTAAGACGGCATTGTGCCATTTGTATTTAATTCGGATGCAATTTCTGTGTTTCATCGTCAATAAGAAAGTCCAATGGATGCAGAAAGCCTGAAGCGATGCGTCGGAATCTAAAACTGGACTCACAGGAAAGGTTCAAATCATAGAAAGTTAGAGTGTCAGTCCTCTTGTAATTAAGTCGGCATTATGCCATTTGCATTAAATTCGGATGCAATTTCTGTATTTCATCGTCAATAAGAAGGTGCAAGGTATACAGTAAACCTGAAGTGAAGCATCGGAATCTAAAACTGGACTCACAGGAGAAGTTCAAATCATAGAAAGTTAGAGACTCACTTCTGTTGTACTCAAGTCGGTATTGTGCTTTTGTATTAAATTCGGATGCAATTTCTGTGGTTCATCGTCAATAAGAAGGTCCAAGGGATACGGTAAACCTGAAGTGAAGCATCGGAATCTAAAACTGGACTCACAGGTGAGGTTCAAATCATAGAAAGTGAGAGTGTCAGTCCTCTTGTACTTAAGTCGGCACTGTGCCTTTTGTATTAAATTCCGATGCAATTTCTGTGTCTCATCGTCAATAAGAAGGTGCAAGGTTTATAGTAAACCTGAAGTGCAGCATCGGAATCTAAAACTGGACTCACAGGTGAGGTTCAAATCATAGAAAGTGAGAGTGTCAGTCCTCTTGTACTTAAGTCGGCACTGTGCCTTTTGTATTAAATTCCGATGCAATTTCTGTGGTCTCATTGTCAATAAGAAGGTGCAAGGTATACAGTAAAGCTGAAGTGAAGCATCGGAATTCAAAACTGGACTCACAGGAGAGGTACAAATCATAGAGTGGGAGAGTGTCAGTCCTCTTGTACTTAAATCGGCATTGTGACATTTATATTACACTCGGATGCAATTTCTGTGTTTCATCGTCAATAAGAAGGTCCAAGGAATACAGTAAACCTGACGTGAAGCATCGGAATCTAAAACTGGACTCACAGGAGAAGTTCAAATCGTAGAAAGTGAGAGTGTCACTCCTCTTGTACTTAAGTCGGTATTGTGCCTTTTGTCTTAAATTCCGATGCAATTTCTGTGTCTCATCGTCAATAAGAAGGTGCAAGGTATACAGTAAACCTGAAGTGAAGCATCGGAATCCAAAACTGGACTCACAGGAGAGGTTCAAATCATAGAAAGAGAGAGTGTCAGTCCTCTTGTACTTAAGTCGGCATTGTGCCATTTGAATTTCACTCGGATGCAATTTCTGTGTTTCATCGTCAATAAGAAGGTCCAAGGAATACAGTAAACCTGACGTGAAGCATCGGAATCTAAAACTGGTCTCACAGGAGACGTTCAAATCATAGAAAGTGAGAGTGTCAGTCCTCTTGTAATTAAGTCGGCATTATGCCATTTGTATATACTTCGGATTCAATTTCTGTGTTTCATCGTCAATAAGTAGGTCCAAGGGATACAGTAAACCTGAAGTGAAGCATCGGAATCTAAAACTGGACTCACAGGAGAGGTTCAAATCATAGAGAGTTAGAGCGTTAGACTGTCAGTCCTCTTGTACCTAAGTCGGCATTGTGCCTTTTGTATTAAATTCAGATGCATGTTCTGTGTTTCATCGTCAATATGAAGGTGCAAGGTATACAGTAAACCTGAAGTGAAGCATCGGGATCTAAAACTGGACTCACAGGAGAGGTTCAAATCATAGAAAGTGAGTGTGTCAGTCCTCTTGTACTTAAGTCGGCATTATGCCTTTTGAATTTAATACCGATGCAATCTCTGTGTTTCATCGTCAATAAGACGGTGCAAGGTATACAGTAAACCTGAAGTGAAGCATCGGAATCTAAAACTTGTCTCACAGGAGAGGTTCAAATCATAGAAAGTGAGAGTGTCAGTCCTCTTGTTCCTAAGTCGGCATTGTGCATTTTGGTTTGAATTCCGATGCAATATCTGTGTCTCATCGTCAATAAGAAGGTGCAAGGTATACAGTAAACGTGAAGTGAAGCATCGGAATCTAACACTGGACTCACAGGAGATGTTCAAATCATAGAATGTGAGAGTGTTGTCCTCTTGTACTTAAGTCGGCATTGTGCCTTTTGTCTTAAATTCCGATGCAATTTCTGTGTCTCATCGTCAATAAGAAGCTGCAAGGTATACAGTGAACGTGAAGTGAAGCATCGGAATTTAAAACTGGACTCACAGGGGTGGGGGTCAGTCCTCTTGTACTTAAGTCGCCATTGTGCCTTTTGTATTAAATTCGGATGCAATTTCTGTGTTTCATCGTCAATAAGAAGGTCCAAGTGATACAGTAAACCTGAAGTGAAGCATGGAATCTAAAACTGGACTCACAGGAGAGGTTCAAATCATAGAAGGTGAGAGTGTCAGTCCTCTTTTACTTAAGACGGCATTGTGCCATTTGTATTTAATTCGGATGCAATTTCTGTGTTTCATCGTCAATAAGAAAGTCCAATGGATGCAGTAAGCCTGAAGCGATGCGTCGGAATCTAAAACTGGACTCACAGGAGAGGTCCAAATCATAGAAAGTTAGTGTGTCAGTCCTCTTGTAATTAAGTCGGCATTATGCCATTTGCATTAAATTCGGATGCAATTTCTGTATTTCATTGTCAATAAGAAGGTGCAAGGTATACAGTAAACCTGAAGTGAAGCTTCGGAATCTAAAACTGGACTCACAGGAGAAGTTCAAATCATAGAAAGTTAGAGACTCACTTCTGTTGTACTCAAGTCGGTATTGTGCTTTTGTATTAAATTCGGATGCAATTTCTGTGTTTCATCGTCAATAAGAAGGTCCAAGGGATACGGTAAACCTGAAGTGAAGCATCGGAATCTAAAACTGGACTCACAGGTGAGGTTCAAATCATAGAAAGTGAGAGTGTCAGTCCTCTTGTACTTAAGTCGGCACTGTGCCTTTTGTATTAGATTCCGATGCAATTTCTGTGTCTCATCGTCAATAAGAAGGTGCAAGGTTTATAGTAAACCTGAAGTGAAGCATCGGAATCTAAAACTGGACTCACTGGAGAGGTTCAAATCATAGAAAGTGGGAGTGTCAGTCCTCTTGTACTTAAGTCGGCATTGTGCCTTTAGAATTTAATTCCGATGCAATTTCTGAGTTCCATCGTCAATAAGAAGGTGCATGGTATACAGTAAACATGAAGTGAGGCATCGGAATCTAAAACTGGGCTCACAGGAGAGGTTCAGATCATAGAAAGTGAGAGTGTCAGTCCACATGTACCTAAGTCGGTATTGTGCCATTTGTGTTAAATTGGGAAGCAATTTCTGTGTTTCATCTTCAATAAGAAGGTTTAAGGGATACGGTAAACCTGAAGTGAAGCATCGGAATCCAAAACTGGACTCACAGAAGAGGTTCAAAACATAGAGAGTTAGAGCGTTAGCGTGTGAGTCCTCTTGTACTTAAGTCGGTATTGTGCCTTTTGTATTAAATTCCGATGCAATTTCTTTGTTTCATCGTCAATAAGAAGGTCCAAGCGACACAGTAAACGTGAAGTGAAGCATCGGAATCTAAAACTGGACTCACAGGAGAAGTTCAAATCGTAGAAAGTGAGAGTGTCACTCCTCTTGTACTTAAGTCGGTATTGTGCCTTTTGTCTTAAATTCCGATGCAATATCTATGTCTCATTGTCAATAAGAAGGTGCAAGGTATACAGTAAAGCTGAAGTGAAGCATCGGAATTCAAAACTGGACTCACAGGAGAGGTACAAATCATAGAGTGGGAGAGTGTCAGTCCTCTTGTACTTAAATCGGCATTGTGACATTTATATTACACTCGGATGCAATTTCTGTGTTTCATCGTCAATAAGAAGGTCCAAGGAATACAGTAAACCTGACGTGAAGCATCGGAATCTAAAACTGGACTCACAGGAGAGGTTCAAATCATAGAAAGTGAGAGTGTCAGTCCTCTTGTACTTAAGTCGGCACTGTGCCATTTGTATTACATTCGGATGCAATTTCTGTGTTTCTTCGTCAATAAGAAGGTCCAAGGGATACAGTAAACCTGAAGTGAAGCATCGGAATTTAAAACTGGACTCACAGGAGAGGTTCAAATCATAGAAAGTGAGTGTGTCAGTCCTCTTGTACTTAAGTCGGCATTGTGCCTTTTGAATTTAATACCGATGCAATCTCTGTGTTTCATCATCAATAAGACGGTGCAAGGTATTCAGTAAACCTGAAGTGAAGCATCGGAATCTAAAACTGGACTCACAGGAGAAGTTTAAATCATAGAAAGTTAGAGACTCACTTCTCTTGTACTCACGTTGGTATTGTGCTTTTGTATCAAATTCGGATGCAATTTCTGTGTTTCTTCGTCATTAAGAAGGTGCAAGGTATACAGTAAACCTGAAGTGAAGCAACAGAATCTAAAACTGGACTCACAGGTGAGGTTCAAATCATAGAAAGTGAGAGTGTCAGTCCTCTTGTACTTAAGTCGGCATTGTGCCTTTTGAATTAAATTCCGATGCAATTTCTGTGTCTCATCGTCAATAAGAAGGTGCAAGGTATACAGTAAACCTGAAGTGAAGCATCGGAATCTAAAACTGGTCTCACTGGAGAGGTTCAAATCATAGAAAGTGAGTGTGTCAGCCCTCTTGTACTTAAGTCGGCATTGTGCCATTTCTATTAAATTTGGATGCAATTTCTGTGTTTCATCGTCAATAAGAAGGTCCAAGGGATACAGTAAACTGGAAGTGAAGCAACGGAATCCTAAACTGGACTCACAGGAGAGGTTCAAATCATAGAGAGTTAGAGCGTTAGACTGTCAGTCCCCTTGTACCTAAGTCGGCATTGTGCCTTTTGTATTAAATTCGGATGCAAGTTCTGTATTTCATCGTCAATATGAAGGTGCAAGGTATACAGTAAACCTGAAGTGAAGCATCGGGATCTAAAACTGGACTCACAGGAGAGGTTCAAATCATAGAAAGTAAGAGTGTCAGTCCTCTAGTACTTAAGTCGACATTGTGCCATTTGTATTAAATTCGAATTCAATTTCTGTGTTTCATCGTCAACAAGAAGGTCCAAGGGATACAGTAAACCTGAAGTGAAGCATCGGAATCCTAAACTGGACTCACAGGAGTGGTTCAAATCATAGAAAGTGAGAGTGTCAGTCCACTTGTACCTAAGTCGGTATTGTGCCATTTGTATTTAATTGGGAAGCAATTTCTGTGTTTCATCTTCAATAAGAAGGTCCAAGGGATACAGTAAACCTGAAGTGAAGCATCGGAATCTAAAACTGGACCCACAGGAGAGGTTCAAATCATAGATAGTTAGAGTGTCAGTCCTCTTGTACTTAAGTCGGCATTGTGCCATTTGTATTAAATTCGGATGCAATTTCTGTGTCTCATCGTCAATACGAAGGTCCAAGGGATACGGTAAACCTGAAGTGAAGCATCGGAATCCAAAACTGGACTCACAGAAGAGGTTCAAAACATAGAGAGTTAGAGCGTTAGCGTGTCAGTCCTCTTGTACTTAAGTCGGTATTGTGCCTTTTGTATTAAATTCCGATGCAATTTCTTTGTTTCATCGTCAATAAGAAGGTCCAAGTGATACAGTAAACCTGAAGTGAAGCATGGAATCTAAAACTGGACTCACAGGAGAGGTTCAAATCATAGAAGGTGAGAGTGTCAGTCCTCTTTTACTTAAGACGGCATTGTGCCATTTGTATTTAATTCGGATGCAATTTCTGTGTTTCATCGTCAATAAGAAAGTCCAATGGATGCAGAAAGCCTGAAGCGATGCGTCGGAATCTAAAACTGGACTCACAGGATAGGTTCAAATCATAGAAAGTTAGAGTGTCAGTCCTCTTGTAATTAAGTCGGCATTATGCCATTTGCATTAAATTCGGATGCAATTTCTGTATTTCATCGTCAATAAGAAGGTGCAAGGTATACAGTAAACCTGAAGTGAAGCATCGGAATCTAAAACTGGACTCACAGGAGAAGTTCAAATCATAGAAAGTTAGAGACTCACTTCTGTTGTACTCAAGTCGGTATTGTGCTTTTGTATTAAATTCGGATGCAATTTCTGTGGTTCATCGTCAATAAGAAGGTCCAAGGGATACGGTAAACCTGAAGTGAAGCATCGGAATCTAAAACTGGACTCACAGGTGAGGTTCAAATCATAGAAAGTGAGAGTGTCAGTCCTCTTGTACTTAAGTCGGCACTGTGCCTTTTGTATTAAATTCCGATGCAATTTCTGTGTCTCATCGTCAATAAGAAGGTGCAAGGTTTATAGTAAACCTGAAGTGCAGCATCGGAATCTAAAACTGGACTCACTGGAGAGGTTCAAATCATAGAAAGTGAGAGTGTCAGTCCTCTTGTACTTAAGTCGGCATTGTGCCTTTAGAATTTAATTCCGATGCAATTTCTGAGTTCCATCGTCAATAAGAAGGTGCATGGTATACAGTAAGCATGAAGTGAAGCATCGGAATCTAAAACTGGGCTCACAGGAGAGGTTCAGATCATAGAAAGTGAGAGTGTCAGTCCACTTGTACCTAAGTCGGTATTGTGCCATTTGTGTTAAATTGGGAAGCAAATTCTGTGTTTCATCTTCAATAAGAAGGTTTAAGGGATACGGTAAACCTGAAGTGAAGCATCGGAATCCAAAACTGGACTCACAGAAGAGGTTCAAAACATAGAGAGTTAGAGCGTTAGCGTGTCAGTCCTCTTGTACTTAAGTCGGTATTGTGCCTTTTGTATTAAATTCCGATGCAATTTCTTTGTTTCATCGTCAATAAGAAGGTCCAAGCGACACAGTATACCTGAAGTGAAGCATCGGAATCTAAAACTGGACTCACAGGTGAAGTTCAAATCGTAGAAAGTGAGAGTGTCACTCCTCTTGTACTTAAGTCGATATTGTGCCTTTTGTCTTAAATTCCGATGCAATTTCTGTGTCTCATCGTCAATAAGAAGGTGCAAGGTATACAGTGAACGTGAAGTGAAGCATCGGAATTTAAAACTGGACTCACAGGGGTGGGGGTCAGTCCTCTTGTACTTAAGTCGCCATTGTGCCTTTTGTATTAAATTCGGATGCAATTTCTGTGTTTCATCGTCAATAAGAAGGTCCAAGTGATACAGTAAACCTGAAGTGAAGCATGGAATATAAAACTGGACTCACAGGAGAGGTTCAAATCATAGAAGGTGAGAGTGTCAGTCCTCTTTTACTTAAGACGGCATTGTGCCATTTGTATTTAATTCGGATGCAATTTCTGTGTTTCATCGTCAATAAGAAAGTCCAATGGATGCAGTAAGCCTGAAGCGATGCGTCGCAATCTAAAACTGGACTCACAGGAGAGGTTCAAATCATAGAAAGTTAGAGTGTCAGTCCTCTTGTAATTAAGTCGGCATTATGCCATTTGCATTAAATTCGGATGCAATTTCTGTATTTCATTGTCAATAAGAAGGTGCAAGGTATACAGTAAACCTGAAGTGAAGCATCGGAATCTAAAACTGGACTCACAGGAGAAGTTCAAATCATAGAAAGTTAGAGACTCACTTCTGTTGTACTCAAGTCTGTATTGTGCTTTTGTATTAAATTCGGATGCAATTTCTGTGTTTCATCGTCAATAAGAAGGTCCAAGGGATACGGTAAACCTGAAGTGAAGCATCGGAATCTAAAACTGGACTCACAGGTGAGGTTCAAATCATAGAAAGTGAGAGTGTCAGTCCTCTTGTACTTAAGTCGGCACTGTGCCTTTTGTATTAGATTCCGATGCAATTTCTGTGTCTCATCGTCAATAAGAAGGTGCAAGGTTTATAGTAAACCTGAAGTGAAGCATCGGAATCTAAAACTGGACTCACTGGAGAGGTTCAAATCATAGAAAGTGAGAGTGTCAGTCCTCTTGTACTTAAGTCGGCATTGTGCCTTTAGAATTTAATTCCGATGCAATTTCTGAGTTCCATCGTCAATAAGAAGGTGCATGGTATACAGTAAACATGAAGTGAAGCATCGGAATCTAAAACTGGGCTCACAGGAGAGGTTCAGATCATAGAAAGTGAGAGTGTCAGTCCACTTGTACCTAAGTCGGTATTGTGCCATTTGTGTTAAATTGGGAAGCAATTTCTGTGTTTCATCTTCAATAAGAAGGTTTAAGGGATACGGTAAACCTGAAGTGAAGCATCGGAATCCAAAACTGGACTCACAGATGAGGTTCAAAACATAGAGAGTTAGAGCGTTAGCGTGTCAGTCCTCTTGTACTTAAGTCGGTATTGTGCCTTTTGTATTAAATTCCGATGCAATTTCTTTGTTTCATCGTCAATAAGAAGGTCCAAGCGACACAGTAAACCTGAAGTGAAGCATCGGAATCTAAAACTGGACTCACAGGAGAAGTTCAAATCGTAGAAAGTGAGAGTGTCACTCCTCTTGTACTTAAGTCGGTATTGTGCCTTTTGTCTTAAATTCCGATGCAATATCTATGTCTCATTGTCAATAAGAAGGTGCAAGGTATACAGTAAAGCTGAAGTGAAGCATCGGAATTCAAAACTGGACTCACAGGAGAGGTACAAATCATAGAATGGGAGAGTGTCAGTCCTCTTGTACTTAAATCGGCATTGTGACATTTGTATTACACTCGGATGCAATTTCTGTGTTTCATCGTCAATAAGAAGGTCCAAGGAATACAGTAAACCTGACGTGAAGCATCGGAATCTAAAACTGGACTCACAGGAGAGGTTCAAATCATAGAAAGTGAGTCAGTCCTCTTGTACTTAAGTCGGCACTGTGCCATTTGTATTACATTCGGATGCAATTTCTGTGTTTCATCGTCAATAAGAAGGTCCAAGGGATACAGTAAACCTGAAGTGAAGCAACGGAATTTAAAACTGGACTCACAGGAGAGGTTCAAATCATAGAAAGTGAGTGTGTCAGTCCTCTTGTACTTAAGTCGGCATTGTGCCTTTTGAATTTAAAACCGATGCAATCTCTGTGTTTCATCATCAATAAGACGGTGCAAGGTATTCAGTAAACCTAAAGTGAAGCATCGGAATCTAAAACTGGACTCACAGGAGAAGTTTAAATCATAGAAAGTTAGAGACTCACTTCTCTTGTACTCACGTTGGTATTGTGCTTTTGTATCAAATTCGGATGCAATTTCTGTGTTTCTTCGTCATTAAGAAGGTGCAAGGTATACAGTAAACCTGAAGTGAAGCAACGGAATCTAAAACTGGACTCACAGGTGAGGTTCATATCATAGAAAGTGAGAGTGTCAGTCCTCTTGTACTTAAGTCGGCATTGTGCCTTTTGAATTAAATTCCGATGCAATTTCTGTGTCTCATCGTCAATAAGAAGGTGCAAGGTATACAGTAAACCTGAAGTGAAGCATCGGAATCTAAAACTGGTCTCACTGGAGAGGTTCAAATCATAGAAAGTGAGTGTGTCAGTCCTCTTGTACTTAAGTCGGCATTGTGCCATTTCTATTAAATTTGGATGCAATTTCTGTGTTTCATCGTCAATAAGAAGGTCCAAGGGATACAGTAAACCGGAAGTGAAGCAACGGAATCCTAAACAGGACTCACAGGAGAGGTTCAAATCATAGAGAGTTAGAGCGTTAGACTGTCAGTCCTCTTGTACCTAAGTCGGCATTGTGCCTTTTGTATTAAATTCGGATGCAAGTTCTGTGTTTCATCGTCAATATGAAGGTGCAAGGTATACAGTAAACCTGAAGTGAAGCATCGGGATCTAAAACTGGACTCACAGGAGAGGTTCAAATCATAGAAAGTAAGAGTGTCAGTCCTCTAGTACTTAAGTCGACATTGTGCCATTTGTATTAAATTCGGATTCAATTTCTGTGTTTCATCGTCAACAAGAAGGTCCAAGGGATACAGTAAACCTGAAGTGAAGCATCGGAATCCTAAACTGGACTCACAGGAGAGGTTCAAATCATAGAAAGTGAGAGTGTCAGTCCACTTGTACCTAAGTCGGTATTGTGCCATTTGTATTTAATTGGGAAGCAATTTCTGTGTTTCATCTTCAATAAGAAGGTCCAAGGGATACAGTAAACCTGAAGTGAAGCATCGGAATCTAAAACTGGACCCACAGGAGAGGTTAAAATCATAGATAGTTAGAGTGTCAGTCCTCTTGTACTTAAGTCGGCATTGTGCCATTTGTATTAAATTCGGATGCAATTTCTGTGTCTCATCGTCAATACGAAGGTCCAAGGGATACGGTAAACCTGAAGTGAAGCATCGGAATCCAAAACTGGACTCACAGAAGAGGTTCAAAACATAGAGAGTTAGAGGGTTAGCGTGTCAGTCCTCTTGTACTTAAGTCGGTATTGTGCCTTTTGTATTAAATTCCGATGCAATTTCTTTGTTTCATCGTCAATAAGAAGGTCCAAGCGATACAGTAAACCTGAAGTGAAGCATCGGAATCTAAAACTGGACTCACAGGAGAAGTTCAAATCGTAGAAAGTGAGAGTGTCACTCCTCTTGTACTTAAGTCGGTATTGTGCCTTTTGTCTTAAATTCCGATGCAATTTCTGTGTCTCATCGTCAATAAGAAGGTGCAAGGTATACAGTAAACCTGAAGTGAAGCATCGGAATCCAAAACTGGACTCACAGGAGAGGTTCAAATCATAGAATGAGAGAGTGTCAGTCCTCTTGTACTTAAGTCGGCATTGTGCCATTTGAATTACACTCGGATGCAATTTCTGTGTTTCATCGTCAATAAGAAGGTCCAAGGAATACAGTAAACCTGACGTGAAGCATCGGAATCTAAAACTGGTCTCACAGGAGAGGTTCAAATCATAGAAAGTGAGAGTGTCAGTCCTCTTGTAATTAAGTCGGCATTATGCCATTTGTATATACTTCGGATTCAATTTCTGTGTTTCATCGTCAATAAGAGGGTCCGAGGGATACAGTTAACCTGAAGTGAAGCATCGGAATCTAAAACTGGACTCACAGGAGAGGTTCAAATCATAGAAAGTGTGTGTGTCAGTCCTCTTGAACTTAAGTCGGCATTATGCCTTTTGAATTTAATACCGATGCAATCACTGTGTTTCATCGTCAATAAGACGGTGCAAGGTATACAGTAAACCTGAAGTGAAGCATCGGAATCTAAAACTTGTCTCACAGGAGAGGTTCAAATCATAGAAAGTGAGAGTGTCAGTCCCCTTGTCCTTAAGTCGGCATTGAGCATTTTGGTTTGAATTCCGATGCAATATCTGTGTCTCATCGTCAATAAGAAGGTGCAAGGTATACAGTAAACGTGAAGTGAAGCATCGGAATCTAACACTGGACTCACCGGAGATGTTCAAATCATAGAATGTGAGAGTGTCAGTCCTCTTGTACTTAAGTCGGCATTGCGCCTTTTGTCTTAAATTCCGATGCAATTTCTGTGTCTCATCGTCAATAAGAAGGTGCAAGGTATACAGTGAACGTGAAGTGAAGCATCGAAATTTAAAACTGGACTCACAGGGGTGGGGGTCAGTCCTCTTGTACTTAAGTCGCCATTGTGCCTTTTGTATTAAATTCGGATGCAATTTCTATGTTTCATCGTCAATAAGAAGGTCCAAGTGATACAGTAAACCTGAAGTGAAGCATGGAATCTAAAACTGGACTCACAGGAGAGGTTCAAATCATAGAAGGTGAGAGTGTCAGTCCTCTTGTAATTAAGTCGGCATTATGCCATTTGCATTAAATTCGGATGCAATTTCTGTATTTCATCGTCAATAAGAAGGTGCAAGGTATACAGTAAACCTGAAGTGAAGCATCGGAATCTAAAACTGGACTCACAGGAGAAGTTCAAATCATAGAAAATTAGAGACTCACTTCTGTTGTACTCAAGTCGGTATTGTGCTTTTGTATTAAATTCGGATGCAATTTCTGTGTTTCATCGTCAATAAGAAGGTCCAAGGGATACGGTAAACCTGAAGTGAAGCATCGGAATCTAATACTGGACTCACAGGTGAGGTTCAAATCATAGAAAGTGAGAGTGTCAGTCCTCTTGTACTTAAGTCGGCACTGTGCCTTTTGTATTAAATTCCGATTCAATTTCTGTGTCTCATCGTCAATAAGAAGGTGCAAGGTGTACAGTAAACCTGAAGTGAAGCATCGGAATCTAAAACTGGACTCACTGGAGGGGTTCAAATCATAGAAAGTGAGAGTGTCAGTCCTCTTGTACTTAAGTCGGCATTGTGCCTTTTGAATTTAATTCCGATGCAATTTCTGAGTTCCATCGTCAATAAGAAGGTGCATGGTATACAGTAAACATGAAGTGAAGCATCGTAATCTAAAACTGGGCTCACAGGAGAGGTTCAGATCATAGAAAGTGAGAGTGTCAGTCCACTTGTACCTAAGTCGGTATTGTGCCATTTGTGTTAAATTGGGAAGCAATTTCTGTGTTTCATCTTCAATAAGAAGGTTTAAGGGATACGGTAAACCTGAAGTGAAGCATCGGAATCCAAAACTGGACTCACAGAAGAGGTTCAAAACATAGAGAGTTAGAGCGTTAGCGTGTCAGTTCTCTTGTACTTAAGTCGGTATTGTGCCTTTTGTATTAAATTCCGATGCAATTTCTTTGTTTCATCGTCAATAAGAAGGTCCAAGCGATACAGTTAACCTGAAGTGAAGCATCGGAATCTAAAACTGGACTCACAGGAGAAGTTCAAATCGTAGAAAGTGAGAGTGTCACTCCTCTTGTACTTAAGTCGGCATTGTGCCTTTTGTCTTAAATTCCGATGCAATATCTATGTCTCATTGTCAATAAGAAGGTGCAAGGTATACAGTAAAGCTGAAGTGATGCATCGGAAATCAAAACTGGACTCACAGGAGAGGTTCAAATCATAGAATGGGAGAGTGTCAGTCCTCTTGTACTTAAATCGGCATTGTGCCATTTGTATTACACTCGGATGCAATTTATGTGTTTCATCGTCAATAAGAAGGTCCAAGGAATACAGTAAACCTGACGTGAAGCATCGGAATCTAAAACTGGACTCACAGGAGAGGTTCAAATCATAGAAAGTGAGAGTGTCAGTCCTCTTGTACTTAAGTCGACACTGTGCCATTTGTATTACATTCGGATGCAATTTCTGTGTTTCATCGTCAATAAGAAGGTCCAAGGGATACAGTAAACCTGAAGTGAAGCAACGGAATTTAAAACTGGACTCACAGGAGAGGTTCAAATCATAGAAAGTGAGTGTGTCAGTCCTCTTGTACTTAAGTCGGCATTGTGCCTTTTGAATTTAATACCGATGCAATCTCTGTGTTTCATCATCAATAAGAAGTTGCAAGGTATACAGTAAACCTGAAGTGAAGCATCGGAATCTAAAACTGGACTCACAGGAGAAGTTCAAATCATAGAAAGTTAGAGACTCACTTCTCTTGTACTCACGTCGGTATTGTGCTTTTGTATCAAATTCGGATGCAATTTCTGTGTTTCTTCGTCATTAAGAAGGTGCAAGGTATACAGTAAACCTGAAGTGAAGCAACGGAATCTAAAACTGGACTCACAGGTGAGGTTCAAATCATAGAAAGTGAGAGTGTCAGTCCTCTTGTACTTAAGTCGGCATTGTGCCTTTTGAATTAAATTCCGATGCAATTTCTGTGTCTCATCGTCAATAAGAAGGTGCAAGGTATACAGTAAACCTGAAGTGAAGCATCGGAATCTAAAACTGGTCTCACTGGAGAGGTTCAAATCTTAGAAAGTGAGTGTGTCAGTCCTCTTGTACTTAAGTCGGCATTGTGCCATTTCTATTAAATTTGGATGCAATTTCTGTGTTTCATCGTCAATAAGAAGGTCCAAGGGATACAGTAAACCGGAAGTGAAGCAACGGAATCCTAAACTGGACTCACAGGAGAGGTTCAAATCATAGAGAGTTAGAGCGTTAGACTGTCAGTCCTCTTGTACCTAAGTCGGCATTGTGCCTTTTGTATTAAATTCGGATGCAAGTTCTGTGTTTCATCGTCAATATGAAGGTGCAAGGTATACAGTAAACCTGAAGTGAAGCATCGGAATCTAAAACTGGACTCACAGGAGAGGTTCAAATCATAGAAAGTAAGAGTGTCAGTCCTCTAGTACTTAAGTCGACATTGTGCCATTTGTATTAAATTCGGATTCAATTTCTGTGTTTCATCGTCAACAAGAAGGTCCAAGGGATACAGTAAACCTGAAGTGAAGCATCGGAATCCTAAACTGGACTCACAGGAGAGGTTCAAATCATAGAAAGTGAGAGTGTCAGTCCACTTGTACCTAAGTCGGTATTGTGCCATTTGTATTAAATTGGGAAGCAATTTCTGTGTTTCATCTTCAATAAGAAGGTCCAAGGGATACAGTAAACCTGAAGTGTAGCATCGGAATCTAAAACTGGACCCACAGGAGAGGTTCAAATCATTGATAGTTAGAGTGTCAGTCCTCTTGTACTTAAGTCGGCATTGTGCCTTTTGAATTTAATTCCGATGCAATTTCTGTGTTCCATCGTCAATAAGAAGGTGCATGGTATACAGTAAACATGAAGTGAAGCATCGGAATCTAAAACTGGGCTCACAGGAGAGGTTCAGATCATAGAAAGTGAGAGTGTCAGTCCACTTGTACCTAAGTCAGTATTGTGCCATTTGTGTTAAATTGGGAAGCAATTTCTGTGTTTCATCTTCAATAAGAAGGTTTAAGGGATACGGTAAACCTGAAGTGAAGCATCGGAATCCAAAACTGGACTCACAGAAGAGGTTCAAAACATAGAGAGTTAGAGCGTTAGCGTGTCAGTTCTCTTGTACTTAAGTCGGTATTGTGCCTTTTGTATTAAATTCCGATGCAATTTCTTTGTTTCATCGTCAATAAGAAGGTCCAAGCGATACAGTAAACCAGAAGTGAAGCATCGGAATCTAAAACTGGACTCACAGGAGAAGTTCAAATCGTAGAAAGTGAGAGTGTCACTCCTCTTGTACTTAAGTCGGTATTGTGCCTTTTGTCTTAAATTCCGATGCAATATCTATGTCTCATTGTCAATAAGAAGGTGCAAGGTATACAGTAAAGCTGAAGTGAAGCATCGGAATTCAAAACTGGACTCACAGGAGAGGTTCAAATTATAGAATGGGAGAGTGTCAGTCCTCTTGTACTTAAATCGGCATTGTGCCATTTGTATTACACTCGGATGCAATTTCTGTGTTTCATCGTCAATAAGAAGGTCCAAGGAATACAGTAAACCTGACGTGAAGCATCGGAATCTAAAACTGGACTCACAGGAGAGGTTCAAATCATAGAAAGTGAGAGTGTCAGTCCTCTTGTACTTAAGTCGACACTGTGCCATTTGTATTACATTCGGATGCAATTTCTGTGTTTCATCGTCAATAAGAAGGTCCAAGGGATACAGTAAACCTGAAGTGAAGCAACGGAATTTAAAACTGGACTCACAGGAGAGGTTCAAATCATAGAAAGTGAGTGTGTCAGTCCTCTTGTACTTAAGTCGGCATTGTGCCTTTTGAATTTAATACCGATGCAATCTCTGTGTTTCATCATCAATAAGAAGTTGCAAGGTATACAGTAAACCTGAAGTGAAGCATCGGAATCTAAAACTGGACTCACAGGAGAAGTTCAAACCATAGAAAGTTAGAGACTCACTTCTCTTGTACTCACGTCGGTATTGTGCTTTTGTATCAAATTCGGATGCAATTTCTGTGTTTCTTCGTCATTAAGAAGGTGCAAGGTATACAGTAAACCTGAAGTGAAGCAACGGAATCTAAAACTGGACTCACAGGTGAGGTTCAAATCATAGAAAGTGAGAGTGTCAGTCCTCTTGTACTTAAGTCGGCATTGTGCCTTTTGAATTAAATTCCGATGCAATTTCTGTGTCTCATCGTCAATAAGAAGGTGCAAGGTATACAGTAAACCTGAAGTGAAGCATCGGAATCTAAAACTGGTCTCACTTGAGAGGTTGAAATCATAGAAAGTGAGTGTGTCAGTCCTCTTGTACTTAAGTCGGCATTGTGCCATTTCTATTAATTTTGGATGCAATTTCTGTGTTTCATCGTCAATAAGAAGGTCCAATGGATACAGTAAACCGGAAGTGAAGCAACGGAATCCTAAACTGGACTCACAGGAGAGGTTCAAATCATAGAGAGTTAGAGCGTTAGACTGTCAGTCCTCTTGTACCTAAGTCGGCATTGTGCCTTTTGTATTAAATTCGGATGCAAGTTCTGTGTTTCATCGTCAATATGAAGGTGCAAGGTATACAGTAAACCTGAAGTGAAGCATCGGAATCTAAAACTGGACTCACAGGAGAGGTTCAAATCATAGAAAGTAAGAGTGTCAGTCCTCTAGTACTTAAGTCGACATTGTGCCATTTGTATTAAATTCGGATTCAATTTCTGTGTTTCATCGTCAACAAGAAGGTCCAAGGGATACAGTAAACCTGAAGTGAAGCATCGGAATCCTAAACTGGACTCACAGGAGAGGTTCAAATCATAGAAAGTGAGAGTGTCAGTCCACTTGTACCTAAGTCGGTATTGTGCCATTTGTATTAAATTGGGAAGCAATTTCTGTGTTTCATCTTCAATAAGAAGGTCCAAGGGATACAGTAAACCTGAACTGAAGCATCGGAATCTAAAACTGGACCCACAGGAGAGGTTCAAATCATTGATAGTTAGAGTGTCAGTCCTCTTGTACTTAAATCGGCATTGTGCCATTTGTATTAAATTCGGATGCAATTTCTGTGTTTCATCGTCAATAAGAAGGTCCAAGGGATACGGTAAACCTGAAGTGAAGCACGGAATTCAAGACTGGACTCACAGGAGAAGTTCAAATCGTAGAAAGTGAGAGTGTCACTCCTCTTGTACTTAAGTCGGTATTGTGCCTTTTGTCTTAAATTCCGATGCAATTTCTGTGTCTCATCGTCAATAAGAAGGTGCAAGGTATACAGTAAACCTGAAGTGAAGCATCGGAATCCAAAACTGGACTCACAGGAGAGGTTCAAATCATAGAATGAGAGAGTGTCAGTCCTCTTGTACTTAAGTCGGCATTGTGCCATTTGAATTACACTCGGATGCAATTTCTGTCTTTCATCGTCAACAAGAAGGTCCAAGGAATACAGTAAACCTGACGTGAAGCATCGGAATCTAAAACTGGACTCACAGGAGAAGTTCAAATCATAGAAAGTTAGAGACTCACTTCTGTTGTACTCAAGTCGGTATTGTGCTTTTGTATTAAATTCGGATGCAATTTCTGTGTTTCATCGTCAATAAGAAGGTCCAAGGGATACGGTAAACCTGAAGTGAAGCATCGGAATCTAAAACTGGACTCACAGGTGAGGTTCAAATCACAGAAAGTGTGAGTGTCAGTCCTCTTGTACTTAAGTCGGCACTGTGCCTTTTGTATTAAATTCCGATGCAATTTCTGTGTCTCATCGTCAATAAGAAGGTGCAAGGTATACAGTAAACCTGAAGTGAAGCATCGGAATCTAAAACTGGACTCACTGGAGAGGTTCAAATCATAGAAAGTGAGAGTGTCAGTCCTCTTGTACTTAAGTCGGCATTGTGCCTTTTGAATTTAATTCCGATGCAATTTCTGAGTTCCGTCGTCAATAAGAAGGTGCATGGTATACAGTAAACATGAAGTGAAGCATCGGAATCTAAAACTGGGCTCACAGGAGTGGTTCAGATCATAGAAAGTGAGAGTGTCAGTCCACTTGTACCTAAGTCGGTATTGTGCCATTTGTGTTAAATTGGGAAGCAATTTCTGTGTTTCATCTTCAATAAGAAGGTTTAAGGGATACGGTAAACCTGAAGTGAAGCATCGGAATCCAAAACTGGACTCACAGAAGAGGTTCAAAACATAGAGAGTTAGAGCGTTAGCGTGTCAGTCCTCTTGTACTTAAGTCGGTATTGTGCCTTTTGTATTAAATTCCGATGCAATTTCTTTGTTTCATCGTCAATAAGAAGGTCCAAGCGATACAGTAAACCTGAAGTGAAGCATCGGAATCTAAAACTGGACTCACAGGAGAAGTTCAAATCGTAGAAAGTGAGAGTGTCACTCCTCTTGTACTTAAGTCGGTATTGTGCCTTTTGTCTTAAATTCCGATGCAATATCTATGTCTCATTGTCAATAAGAAGGTGCAAGGTATACAGTAAAGCTGAAGTGAAGCATCGGAATTCAAAACTGGACTCACAGGAGAGGTTCCAATCATAGAATGGGAGAGTGTCAGTCCTCATGTACTTAAATCGGCATTGTGCCATTTGTATTACACTCGGATGCAATTTCTGTGTTTCATCGTCAATAAGAAGGTCCAAGGAATACAGTAAACCTGACGTGAAGCATCGGAATCTAAAACTGGACTCACAGGAGAGGTTCAAATCATAGAAAGTGAGAGTGTCAGTTCTCTTGTACTTAAGTCGGCACTGTGCCATTTGTATTAAATTCGGATGTAATTTCTGTGTTTCATCGTCAATAAGAAGGTCCAAGGGATACAGTAAACCTGAAGTGAAGCATCGGAATTTAAAACTGGACTCACAGGAGAGGTTCAAATCATAGAAAGTGAGTGTGTCAGTCCTCTTGTACTTAAGTCGGCATTGTGCCTTTTGAATTTAATACCGATGCAATCTCTGTGTTTCATCATCAATAAGACGGTGCAAGGTATACAGTAAACCTGAAGTGAAGCATCGGAATCTAAAACTGGACTCACAGGAGAACTTCAAATCATAGAAAGTTAGAGACTCACTTCTCTTGTACTCAGGTCGGTATTGTGCTTTTGTATCAAATTCGGATGCAATTTCTGTGTTTCTTCGTCATTAAGAAGGTGCAAGGTATACAGTAAACCTGAAGTGAAGCAACGGAATCTAAAACTGGACTCACAGGTGAGGTTCAAATCATAGAAAGTGAGAGTGTCAGTCCTCTTGTACTTAAGTCGGCATTGTGCCTTTTGAATTAAATTCCGAAGCAATTTCTGTGTCTCATCGTCAATAAGAAGGTGCAAGGTATACAGTAAACCTGAAGTGAAGCATCGGAATCTAAAACTGGTCTCACTGGAGAGGTTCAAATCATAGAAAGTGAGTGTGTCAGTCCTCTTGTACTTAAGTCGGCATTGTGCCATTTCTATTAAATTTGGATGCAATCTCTGTGTTTCATCGTCACTAAGAAGGTCCAAGGGATACAGTAATTTGGAAGTGAAGCAACGGAATCCTAAACTGGACTCATAGGAGAGGTTCAAATCATAGAGAGTTAGAGCGTTAGACTGTCAGTCCTCTTGTACCTAAGTCGGCATTGTGCCTTTTGTATTAAATTCGGATGCAAGTTCTGTGTTTCATCGTCAATATGAAGGTGCAAGGTATACAGTAAACCTGAAGTGAAGCATCGGAATCTAAAACTGGAGGTTCAAATCATAGAAAGTAAGAGTGTCATTCCTCTAGTACTTAAGACGACATTGTGCCATTTGTATTAAATTCGGATTCAATTTCTGTGTTTCATCGTCAACAAGAAGGTCCAAGGGATACAGTAAACCTGAAGTGAAGCATCGGAATCCTAAACTGGACTCACAGGAGAGGTTCAAATCATAGAGGGTTAGAGCGTTAGAGTGTCAGTCCTCTTGTACTTAAGTTGGCATTGTGCCTTTTGTATTAAATTCGGATGCAATTTCTGTGTTTCATCGTCAATATGAAGGTGCAAGGTATACAGTAAAACTGAAGTGAAGCATCGCAATCAAAAACTGGACTCACAGGAGAGGTTCAAATCATAGAAAGTGAGAGTGTCAATCCTCTAGTACTTAAGTCGGCATTGTGCCATTTGTATTAACTTCGGATGCAATTTCTGTGTTTCATCGTCAATAAGAAGGTCCAAGGGATACAGTAAACCTGAAGTGAAGCATCGGAATCTAAAACTGGTCTCACTGGAGAGGTTCAAATCATAGAAAGTGAGAGTGTCAGTCCACTTGTACCTAAGTCGGTATTATGCCATTTGTATTAAATTGGGATGCAATTTCTGTGTTTCATCTTCAATAAGAAGGTCCAAGGGATACAGTAAACCTGAAGTTAAGCATCGGAATTCAAAACTGGACTCACAGGAGAGGTTCAAATCATAGAATGAGAGAGTGTCAGTAATCTTGTACTTAAATCGGCATTGTGCCATTTGTATTAAATTCGGATGCAATTTCTGTGTTTCATCGTCAATAAGAAGGTCAAGGAATACAGTAAACCTGACGTGAAGCATCGGAATCTAAAACTGGACTCACAGGAGAGGTTCAAATCATAGAAAGTGAGAGTGTCAGTCCTCTTGTACTTAAGTCGGCATTGTGCCATTTGTATTAAATTCGGATGCAATTTCTTTGTTTCATCGTCAATAAGAAGGTCCAAGCGATACAGTAAACCTGAAGTGAAGCATCGGAATCTAAAACTGGACTCACAGGAGAAGTTCAAATCGTAGAAAGTGAGAGTGACACTCCTCTTGTACTTAAGTCGGCATTGTGCCTTTTGAATTTAATACCGATGCAATCTCTGTGTGTCATCGTCAATAAGACGGTGCAAGGTATACAGTAAACCTGAAGTGAAGCATCGGAATCTAAAACTGGACTCACAGGAGAAGTTCAAATCATAGAAAGTTAGAGACTCACTTCTCTTGTACTCACGTCGGTATTGTGTTTTTGTATCAAATTCGGATGCAATTTCTGTGTTTCTTCGTCATTAAGAAGGTGCAAGGTATACAGTAAACCTGAATTGAAGCATCGGAATCTAAAACTGGACTCACAGGTGAGGTTCAAATCATAGAAAGTGAGAGTGTCAGTCCTCTTGTACTTAAGTCGGCATTGTGCCTTTTGAATTAAATTCCGATGCAATTTCTGTGTCTCATCGTCAATAAGAAGGTGCAAGGTATACAGTAAACCTGAAGTGAAGCATCGGAATCTAAAACTGGACTCACTGGAGAGGTTCAAATCATAGAAAGTGAGTGTGTCAGTCCTCCTGTACTTAAGTCGGCATTGTGCCATTTCTATTAAATTTGGATGCAATTTCTGTGTTTCATCGTCAATAAGAAGGTCCAAGGGATACAGTAAACCGGAAGTGAAGCAACGGAATCCTAAACAGGACTCACAGGAGGGGTTCAAATCATAGAGTGTTAGAGCGTTAGAGTGTCAGTCCTCTTGTACCTAAGTCGGCATTGTGCCTTTTGTATTAAATTCGGATGCAAGTTCTGTGTTTCATCGTCAATATAAAGGTGCAGCTCACAGGTGGACTCACAGGTGAGGTTCAAATCATAGAAAGTGAGAAATTCAGTCCTCTTGTACTTAAGTCGGCATTGTGCCTTTTGAATTAAATTCCGATGCAATTTCTGTTTCTCATCGTCAATAAGACGGTGCAAGGTATACAGTAAACCTGAAGTGAAGCATCGGAATCTAAAACTGGACTCACAGGAGAGGTTCAAATCAAAGAAAGTAAGAGTGTCAGTCCTCTAGTACTTAAGTCGACATTGTGCCATTTGTATTAAATTCCGATTCAATTTCTGTGTTTCATCGTCAACAAGAAGGTCCAAGGGATACAGTGAACCTGAAGTGAAGCATCGGAATCCTAAACTGGACTCACAGGAGAGGTTCAAATCATAGAGGGTTAGAGCGTTAGAGTGTCAGTCCTCTTGTACTTAAGTTGGCATTGTGCCTTTTGTATTAAATTCGGATGCAATTTCTGTGTTTCATCGTCAATAAGAAGGTGGAAGGTATACAGTAAAACTGAAGAGAAGCATCGCAATCAAAAACTGGACTCACCGGTGAGGTTCAAATCATAGAAAGTGAGAGTGTCAATCCTCTAGTACTTAAGTCGGCATTGTGCCATTTGTATTAACTTCGGATGCAATTTCTGTGTTTCATCGTCAATAAGAAGGTCCAAGGGATACAGTAAACCTGAAGTGAAGCATTGGATTCTAAAACTGGACTCACAGGAGACGTTCAAGTCTTAGAAAGTTAGAGTGTCAGTCCTCTTGTACTTAAGTCGGCATTGTGCCTTTTGAATTTAGTTCCGATGCAATTTCTGAGTTCCATCGTCAATAAGAAGGTGCATGGTATACAGTAAACATGAAGTGAAGCATCGGAATCTAAAACTGGGCTCACGGGAGAGGTTCAGATCATAGAAAGTGAGAGTGTCAGTCCACTTGTACCTAAGTCGGTATTGTGCCATTTGTATTAAATTGGGATGCAATTTCTGTGTTTCATCTTCAATAAGAAGGTCCAAGGGATACAGTAAACCTGAAGTGAAACATCGGAATCTAAAACTGGATCCAAAGGAGCGGGTCAAATCATAGAGAGTTAGAGTGTCAGTCCTCCTGTACTTAAGTCGGCATTGTGCCATTTGTATTAAATTCGGATTCACTTTCTGTGTCTCATCGTCAATAAGAAGGTCCAAGGGATACGGTAAACCTGAAGTGAAGCACGGAATTCAAGACTGGACTCACAGGAGAAGTTCAAATCGTAGAAAGTGAGAGTGTCACTCCTCTTGTACTTAAGTCGGTATTGTGCCTTTTGTCTTAAATTCCGAAGCAATATCTATATCTCATCGTCAATAAGAAGGGGCAAGGTATTCAGTAAACCTGAAGTGAAGCATCGGAATTCAAAACTGGACTCACAGGAGAGGTTCAAATCATAGAATGACAGAGTGTCAGTCCCCTTGTACTTAAATCGGCATTGTGCCATTTGTATTACACTCCGATGCAATTTCTGTGTTTCATCGTCAATAAGAAAGTCCAAGGGATACAGTAAACCTGAAGTGAAGCATCGGAATCTAAAACTGGACTCACAGGTGAGGTTCAAATCATAGAAAGTGAGTGTGTCAGTCCTCTTGTACTTAAGTCGGCATTGTGCCTTTTGAATTTAATACCGATGCAATCTCTGTGTTTCATCGTCAATAAGACGGTGCAAGGTATACAGTAAACCTGAAGTGAAGCATCGGAATCTAAAACTGGACTCACAGGAGAAGTTCAATGCATAGGAAGTTTGAGACTCACTTCTCTTGTACTGACGTCGGTATTGTGCTTATGTATCAAATTCGGATGCAATTTCTGTGTTTCTTCGTCATTAAGATGGTGCAAGGTATACGGTAAACCTGAAGTGAAGCATCGGAATCTAAAACTGGACTCACAGGTGAGGTTCAAATCATAGAAAGTGAGAGTGTCAGTCCTCTTGTACTTAAGTCGGCATTGTGCCTTTTGAATTAAATTCCGAAGCAATTTATGTTTCTCATCGTCAATAAGAAGGTGCAATGTATACTGTAAACCTGAAGTGAAGCATCGGAATCTAAAACTGGACTCACTGGAGAGGTTCAAATCATAGAAAGTGAGTGTGTCAGTCCTCTTGTAAATAAGTCGGCATTGTGCCATTTCTATTAAATTTGGATGCAATTTCTGTGTTTCATCGTCAATAAGAAGGTCCAAGGGATACAGTAAACCGGAAGTGAAGCATCGGAATCCTAAACTGGACTCACAGGAGAGGTTCAAATCATAGATAGTTAGAGCGTTAGAGTGTCAGTCCTCTTGTACCTAAGTCGGCATTGTGCCTTTTGTATTAAATTCGGATGCAAGTTCTGTGTTTCATCGTCAATATGAAGGTGCAAGGTATACAGTAAACCTGAAGTGAAGCATCGGAATCTAAAACTGGACTCACAGGAGAGGTTCAAATCATAGAAAGTAAGAGTGTCAGTCCTCTAGTACTTAAGTCGACATTGTGCCATTTATATTAAATTCGGATTCAATTTCTGTGTTTCATCGTCAACAAGAAGGTCCAAGGGATACAGTAAACCTGAAGTGAAGCATCGGAATCCTAAACTGGACTCACAGGAGAGGTTCAAATCATAGAGGGTTAGAGCGTTAGAGTGTCAGTCCTCTTGTACTTAAGTTGGCATTGTGCCCTTTGTATTAAATTCGGATGCAATTTCTGTGTTTCATCATCAATATGAAGGTGCAAGGTATACAATAAAACTGAAGTGAAGCATCGCAATCAAAAACTGGACTCACAGGAGAGGTTCAAGTCATAGAAAGTGAGAGTGTCAATCCTCTGGTACTTAAGTCGGCATTGTGCCATTTGTATTAACTTCGGATGCAATTTCTGTGTTTCATCGTCAATAAGAAGGTCCAAGGGATACAGTAAACCTGAAGTGAAGCATTGGATTCTAAAACTGGACTCACAGGAGAGGTTCAAATCTTAGAAAGTTAGAGTGTCAGTCCTCTTGTACTTAAGTCGGCATTGTGCCTTTTGAATTTAATTCCGATGCAATTTCTGTGTTCCATCGTCAATAAGAAGGTGCATGGTATACAGTAAACATGAAGTGAAGCATCGGAATCTAAAACTGGGCTCACAGGAGAGGTTCTGATCATAGAAAGTGAGAGTGTCGGTCCACTTGTACCTAAGTCGGTATTGTGCCATTTGTATTAAATTGGGATGCAATTTCTGTGTTTCATCTTCAATAAGAAGGTCCAAGAGATACAGTAAACCTGAAGTGAAGCATCGGAATCTAAAACTGGATCCAAAGGAGCGGTTCAAATCATAGAGAGTTAGAGTGTCAGTCCTCTTGTACTTAAGTCGGCATTGTGCCATTTGTATTAAATTCGGATGCACTTTCTGTGTCTCATCGTCAATAAGAAGGTCCAAGGGATACGGTAAACCTGAAGTGAAGCATCGGAATTCAAAACTGGACTCACAGGAGAAGTTCAAATCGTAGAAAGTGAGAGTGTCACTCCTCTTGTACTTAAGTCGGTATTGTGCCTTTTGTCTTAAATTCCGAAGCAATATCTATGTCTCATCGTCAATAAGAAGGTGCAAGGTATACAGTAAACCTGAAGTGAAGCATCGGAATTCAAAACTGGACTCACAGGAGAGGTTCAAATCATAGAATGAGAGAGTGTCAGTCGCCTTGTACTTTAATCGGCATTGTGCCATTTGTATTACACTCCGATGCAATTTCTGTGTTTCATCGTCAATAAGAAGGTCCAAGGAATACAGTAAACCTGACGTGAAGCATCGGAATCTAAAACTGGACTCACAGGAGAGGTTCAAATCATAGAAAGTGAGAGTGTCAGTCCTCTTGTACTTAAGTCGGCATTGTGCCATTTGTATTAAATTCGGATGCAATTTCTGTGTTTCATCGTCAATAAGAAAGTCCAAGGGATACAGTAAACCTGAAGTGAAGCATCGGAATCTAAAACTGGACTCACAGGTGAGGTTCAAATCATAGAAAGTGAGTGTGTCAGTCCTCTTGTACTTAAGTCGGCATTGTGCCTTTTGAATTTAATACCGATGCAATCTCTGTGTTTCATCGTCAATAAGACGGTGCAAGGTAAACAGTAAACCTGAAGTGAAGCATCGGAATCTAAAACTGGACTCACAGGAGAAGTTCAATGCATAGAAAGTTAGAGACTCACTTCTCTTGTACTCACGTCGGTATTGTGCTTTTGTATCAAATTCGGATGCAATTTCTGTGTTTCTTCGTCATTAAGATGGTGCAAGGTATACAGTAAACCTGAAGTGTAGCATCGGAATCTAAAACTGGACTCACAGGTGAGGTTCAAATCATAGAAAGTGAGAGTGTCAGTCCTCTTGTACTTAAGTCGGCATTGTGCCTTTTGAATTAAATTCCGATGCAATTTCTGTTTCTCATCGTCAATAAGAAGGTGCAAGGTATACAGTAAACCTGAAGTGAAGCATCGGAATCTAAAACTGGACTCACTGGAGAGGTTCAAATCATAGAAAGTGAGTGTGTCAGTCCTCTTGTAAATAAGTCGGCATTGTGCCATTTCTATTAAATTTGGATGCAATTTCTGTGTTTCATCGTCAATAAGAAGGTCCAAGGGATACGGTAAACCTGAAGTGAAGCATCGGAATTCAAAACTGGACTCACAGGAGAAGTTCAAATCGTAGAAAGTGAGAGTGTCACTCCTCTTGTACTTAAGTCGGTATTGTGCCTTTTGTCTTAAATTCCGAAGCAATATCTATGTCTCATCGTCAATAAGAAGGTGCAAGGTATACAGTAAACCTGAAGTGAAGCATCGGAATTCAAAACTGGACTCACAGGAGAGGTTCAAATCATAGAATGAGAGAGTGTCAGTCGCCTTGTACTTTAATCGGCATTGTGCCATTTGTATTACACTCCGATGCAATTTCTGTGTTTCATCGTCAATAAGAAGGTCCAAGGAATACAGTAAACCTGACGTGAAGCATCGGAATCTAAAACTGGACTCACAGGAGAGGTTCAAATCATAGAAAGTGAGAGTGTCAGTCCTCTTGTACTTAAGTCGGCATTGTGCCATTTGTATTAAATTCGGATGTAATTTCTGTGTTTCATCGTCAATAAGAAAGTCCAAGGGATACAGTAAACCTGAAGTGAAGCATCGGAATCTAAAACTGGACTCACAGGTGAGGTTCAAATCATAGAAAGTGAGAGTGTCAGTCCTCTTGTACTTAAGTCGGCATTGTGCCTTTTGTATTAAATTCGGATGCAAGTTCTGTGTTTCATCGTCAATATGAAGGTGCAAGGTATACAGTAAACCTGAAGTGAAGCATCGGAATCTAAAACTGGACTCACAGGAGAGGTTCAAATCATAGAAAGTAAGAGTGTCAGTCCTCTAGTACTTAAGTCGACATTGTGCCATTTGTATTAAATTCGCATTCAATTTCTGTGTTTCATCGTCAACAAGAAGGTCCAAGGGATACAGTAAACCTGAAGTGAAGCATCGGAATCCTAAACTGGACTCACAGGAGAGGTTCAAATCATAGAGGGTTAGAGCGTTAGAGTGTCAGTCCTCTTGTACTTAAGTCGGCATTGTGCCATTTGTATTAAATTCGGATGCAATTTCTGTGTTTCATCGTCAATAAGAAAGTCCAAGGGATACAGTAAACCTGAAGTGAAGCATCGGAATCTAAAACTGGACTCACAGGTGAGGTTCAAATCATAGAAAGTGAGTGTGTCAGTCCTCTTGTACTTAAGTCGGCATTGTGCCTTTTGAATTTAATACCGATGCAATCTCTGTGTTTCATCGTCAATAAGACGGTGCAAGGTATACAGTAAACCTGAAGTGAAGCATCAGAATCTAAAACTGGACTCACAGGAGAAGTTCAATGCATAGAAAGTTAGAGACTCACTTCTCTTGTACTCACGTCGGTATTGTGCTTTTGTATCAAATTCGGATGCAATTTCTGTGTTTCTTCGTCATTAAGATGGTGCAAGGTATACAGTAAACCTGAAGTGAAGCATCGGAATCTAAAACTGGACTCACAGGTGAGGTTCAAATCATAGAAAGTGAGAGTGTCAGTCCTCTTGTACTTAAGTCGGCATTGTGCCTTTTGAATTAAATTCCGATGCAATTTCTGTTTCTCATCGTCAATAAGAAGGTGCAAGGTATACAGTAAACCTGATGTGAAGCATCGGAATCTAAAACTGGACTCACTGGAGAGGTTCAAATCATAGAAAGTGAGTGTGTCAGTCCTCTTGTAAATAAGTCGGCATTGTGCCATTTCTATTAAATTTGGATGCAATTTCTGTGTTTCATCGTCAATAAGAAGGTCCAAGGGATACAGTAAACCGGAAGTGAAGCATCGGAATCCTAAACTGGACTCACAGGAGCGGTTCAAATCATAGAGGGTTAGAGCGATAGAGTGTCAGTCCTCTTGTACTTAAGAAGGCATTGTGCCCTTTGTATTAAATTCGGATGCAATTTCTGTGTTTCATCGTCAATATGAAGGTGCAAGGTATACAGTAAAACTGAAGTGAAGCATCGCAATCAAAAACTGGACTCACAGGAGAGGTTCAAATCATAGAAAGTGAGAGTGTCAATCCTCTAGTACTTAAGTCGGCATTGTGCCATTTGTATTAACTTCGGATGCAATTTCTGTGTTTCATCGTCAATAAGAAGGTCCAAGGGATACAGTAAACGTGAAGTGAAGCTTCGGAATCTAAAACTGGACTCACAGGAGAGGTTCAAATCATGGAATGTGAGAGTGTCAGTCCTCTTGTACTTAAGTCGGCTTTGTGCCTTTTGAATTTAATTCCGATGCAATTTCTGTGTTTCATCGTCAATAAGAAGAACCAAGGAATACAGTAAACCTGAAGTAACGCATCGGAATCTAAAACTGGACTCACAGGAGAGGTTCAAATCATAGACAGTGAGAGTGTCAGTCCTCTTGTCCTTAAGTTGGCATTGTGCCTTTTGGCTTAAATTCCGATGCAATTTCTGTGTCTCATCGTCAATAAGAAGGTGCAAGGCATACAGTAAACCTGAAGTGATGCATCGGAATCTAAAACTGGACTCACAGGAGATGTTCAAATCATAGTTTGTGAGAGTGTCAGTCCTCTTGTACTTAAGTCGGCATTGTCCCGTTTGTCTTAAATTCCGATGCAATTTCTGTGTCTCATCGTTAATAAGAAGGTGCAAGGTATACAGTGAAACTGAGGTGAAGCATCGGAATCTAAAACTGGACTCACAGGTGAGGTTCAAATCATAGAAAGTGAGAGTGTCAGTCCTCTTGTACTTGAGTCAGCATTGTGCCATTTCTATTAAAATTGGATGCAATTTCTGTGTTTCATCGTCAACAAGAAGGTCCAAGGGAAACAGTAAACCGGAAGTGAAGCATCGGAATCCTAAACGGGACTCACAGGAGAGGTTCAAATCATAGAGAGTTAGAGCGTTAGAGTGTCAGTCCTCTTGTACTTAAGTCGGTATTTGCCTTTTGTATTAAATTCGGATGGAATTTCTGTGTTTCATCGTCAATATGAAGGTGCAAGGTATACAGTAAACCTGAAGTTAAGCATCGGAATCTAAAACTGGACTCACAGGAGAGGTTCAAATCATAGAAAGTTAGAGTGTCAACCCTCTTGTACTTAAGTCGGCATTGTGCCTTTTGAATTTAATTCCGATGCAATTTCTGAGTTCCATCGTCAATAAGAAGGTGCATGGTATACAGTAAACATGAAGTGAAGCATCGGATTCTAATACTGGGCTCACAGGAGAGGTTCAGATCATAGAAAGTGAGAGTGTCAGTCCACTTGTACCTAAGTCGGTATTGTGCCATTTGTATTAAATTGGGAAGCAATTTCTGTGTTTCATCTTCAATAAGAAGGTCCACGGGATACAGTAAACCTGAAGTGAAGCATCGGAATCTAAAACTAGACCCACAGGAGAGGTTCAAATCAAAGAAAGTTAGAGTGTCACTCCTCTTGTACTTAAGTCGGTATTGTGCCTGTTGTATTAAATTCGGATGCAATTTCTGTGTTTCATCTTCAATAAGAAGGTCCAAGGGATACAGTAAACCTGAAGTGAAGCATCGGAATCTAAAACTGGATCCAAAGGAGCGGTTCAAATCATAGAGAGTTAGAGTGTCAGTCCTCTTGTACTTAAGTCGGCATTGTGCCATTTGTATTAAATTCGGATGCACTTTCTGTGTCTCATCGTCAATAAGAAGATCCAAGGGATACGGTAAACCTGAAGTGAAGCACCGGAATTCAAAACTGGACTCACAGGAGAAGTTCAAATCGTAGAAAGTAAGAGTGTCAGTCCTCTAGTACTTAAGTCGACATTGTGCCATTTGTATTAAATTCGGATTCAATTTCTGTGTTTCATCGTCAACAAGAAGGTCCAAGGGATACAGTAAACCTGAAGTGAAGCATCGGAATCCTAAACTGGATTCACAGGAGAGGTTCAAATCATAGAGGGTTAGAGCGTTAGAGTGTCAGTCCTCATGTACTTAAGTCAGCATTGTGCCATTTGTATTAAATTCGGATGCAATTTCTGTGTTTCATCGTCAATAAGAAAGTCCAAGGGATACAGTAAACCTGAAGTGAAGCATCGGAATCTGAAACTGGACTCACAGGTGAGGTTCAAATCATAGAAAGTGAGTGTGTCAGTCCTCTTGTACTTAAGTCGGCATTGTGCCTTTTGAATTTAATACCGATGCAATCTCTGTGTTTCATCGTCAATAAGACGGTGCAAGGTATACAGTAAACCTGAAGTGAAGCATCGGAATCTAAAACTGGACTCACAGGAGAAGTTCAATGCATAGAAAGTTAGAGACTCACTTCTCTTGTACTCACGTCGGTATTGTGCTTTTGTATCAAATTCGGATGCAATTTCTGTGTTTCTTCGTCATTAAGATGGTGCAAGGTATACAGTAAACCTGAAGTGAAGCATCGGAATCTAAAACTGGACTCACAGGTGAGGTTCAAATCATAGAAAGTGAGAGTGTCAGTCCTCTTGTACTTAAGTCGGCATTGTGCCTCTTGAATTAAATTCCGATGCAATTTCTGTTTCTCATCGTCAATAAGAAGGTGCAAGGTATACAGTAAACCTGAAGTGAAGCATCGGAATCTAAAACTGGACTCACTGGAGAGGTTCAAATCATAGAAAGTGAGTGTGTCAGTCCTCTTGTAAATAAGTCGGCATTGTGCCATTTCTATTAAATTTGGATGCAATTTCTGTGTTTCATCGTCAATAAGAAGGTGCAAGGGATACAGTAAACCGGAAGTGAAGCATCGGAATCCTAAACAGGACTCACAGGAGAGGTTCAAATCATGGAAAGTGAGAGTGTCAGTCCTCTTGTACTTAAGTCGCCATTGTGCCTTTTGTATTAAATTCGGATGCAATTTCTGTGTTTCATCGTCAATAAGAAGGTGCAAGGGATACAGTAAACCGGAAGTGAAGCATCGGAATCCTAAACAGGACTCACAGGAGCGGTTCAAATCATAGAAATTGAGGTGTCAGTCCTCTTGTACTTAAGTCGGCGATGTGCCATTTGTATTAAATTCGGCTGCAATTTCTGTGTTTCATCGTCAATAAGAAAGTCCAAGGGATACAGAAAACCTGAAGTGAAGCATCGGATTCTAAATCTGGACTCACAGGAGAGGTTCAAATCATAGAAAGTGAGAGTGTCAGTCCTCTTGTACTTAAGAAGGCATTGTGACTTTTAATTTAATTCCGATGAAATTTCTGTGTTTCATCGTCAATAAGAAGGTGCATGGTATACAGTAAACATGAAGTGAAGCATCGGAATCTAAAACTGGGCTCACGGGAGAGGTTCAGATCATAGAAAGTGAGAGTGTCAGTCCACTTGTACCTAAGTCGGTATTGTGCCATTTGTATTAAATTGGGATGCAATTTCTGTGTATCATCTTCAATAAGAAGGTCCAAGGGATACAGTAAACCTGAAGTGAAGCATCGGAATCTAAAACTGGATCCAAAGGAGCGGGTCAAATCATAGAGAGTTAGAGTGTCAGTCCTCCTGTACTTAAGTCAGCATTGTGCCATTTGTATTAAATTCGGATTCACTTTCTGTGTCTCATCGTCAATAAGAAGGTCCAAGGGATACGGTAAACCTGAAGTGAAGCACGGAATTCAAGACTGGACTCACAGGAGAAGTTCAAATCGTAGAAAGTGAGAGTGTCACTCCTCTTGTACTTAAGTCGGTATTGTGCCTTTTGTCTTAAATTCCGAAGCAATATCTATATCTCATCGTCAATAAGAAGGGGCAAGGTATTCAGTAAACCTGAAGTGAAGCATCGGAATTCAAAACTGGACTCACAGGAGAGGTTCAAATCATAGAATGACAGAGTGTCAGTCCCCTTGTACTTAAATCGGCATTGTGCCATTTGTATTACACTCCGATGCAATTTCTGTGTTTCATCGTCAATAAGAAAGTCCAAGGGATACAGTAAACCTGAAGTGAAGCATCGGAATCTAAAACTGGACTCACAGGTGAGGTTCAAATCATAGAAAGTGAGTGTGTCAGTCCTCTTGTACTTAAGTCGGCATTGTGCCTTTTGAATTTAATACCGATGCAATCTCTGTGTTTCATCGTCAATAAGACGGTGCAAGGTATACAGTAAACCTGAAGTGAAGCATCGGAATCTAAAACTGGACTCACAGGTGAGGTTCAAATCATAGAAAGTGAGAGTGTCAGTCCTCTTGTACTTAAGTCGGCATTGTGCCTTTTGAATTAAATTCCGATGCAATTTATGTTTCTCATCGTCAATAAGAAGGTGCAATGTATACTGTAAACCTGAAGTGAAGCATCGGAATCTAAAACTGGACTCACTGGAGAGGTTCAAATCATAGAAAGTGAGTGTGTCAGTCCTCTTGTAAATAAGTCGGCATTGTGCCATTTCTATTAAATTTGGATGCAATTTCTGTGTTTCATCGTCAATAAGAAGGTCCAAGGGATACAGTAAACCGGAAGTGAAGTATCGGAATCCTAAACTGGACTCACAGGAGAGGTTCAAATCATAGATAGTTAGAGCGTTAGAGTGTCAGTCCTCTTGTACCTAAGTCGGCATTGTGCCTTTTGTATTAAATTCGGATGCAATTTCTGTGTTTCATCGTCAATAAGAAAGTCCAAGGGATACAGTAAACCTGAAGTGAAGCATCGGAATCTAAAACTGGACTCACAGGTGAGGTTCAAATCATAGAAAGTGAGTGTGTCAGTCCTCTTGTACTTAAGTCGGCATTGTGCCTTTTGAATTTAATACCGATGCAATCTCTGTGTTTCATCGTCAATAAGACGGTGCAAGGTATACAGTAAACCTGAAGTGAAGCATCAGAATCTAAAACTGGACTCACAGGAGAAGTTCAATGCATAGAAAGTTAGAGACTCACTTCTCTTGTACTCACGTCGGTATTGTGCTTTTGTATCAAATTCGGATGCAATTTCTGTGTTTCTTCGTCATTAAGATGGTGCAAGGCATACAGTAAACCTGAAGTGAAGCATCGGAATCTAAAACTGGACTCACAGGTGAGGTTCAAATCATAGAAAGTGAGAGTGTCAGTCCTCTTGTACTTAAGTCGGCATTGTGCCTTTTGAATTAAATTCCGATGCAATTTCTGTTTCTCATCGTCAATAAGAAGGTGCAAGGTATACAGTAAACCTGAAGTGAAGCATCGGAATCTAAAACTGGACTCACTGGAGAGGTTCAAATCATAGAAAGTGAGTGTGTCAGTCCTCTTGTAAATAAGTCGGCATTGTGCCATTTTATTAAATTTGGATGCAATTTCTGTGTTTCATCGTCAATAAGAAGGTCCAAGGGATACAGTAAACCGGAAGTGAAGCATCGGAATCCTAAACTGGACTCACAGGAGCGGTTCAAATCATAGAGGGTTAGAGCGTTAGAGTGTCAGTCCTCTTGTACTTAAGAAGGCATTGTGCCCTTTGTATTAAATTCGGATGCAATTTCTGTGTTTCATCGTCAATATGAAGGTGCAAGGTATACAGTAAAACTGAAGCGAAGCATCGCAATCAAAAACTGGACTCACAGGAGAGGTTCAAATCATAGAAAGTGAGAGTGTCAATCCTCTAGTACTTAAGTCGGCATTGTGCCATTTGTATTTACTTCGGATGCAATTTCTGTGTTTCATCGTCAGTCAATAAGAAGGTCCAAGGGATACAGTAAACGTGAAGTGAAGCTTCGGAATCTAAAACTGGACTCACAGGAGAGGTTCAAATCATGGAATGTGAGAGTGTCAGTCCTCTTGTACTTAAGTCGGCTTTGTGCCTTTTGAATTTAATTCCGATGCAATTTCTGTGTTTCATCGTCAATAAGAAGAACCAAGGAATACAGTAAACCTGAAGTGACGCATCGGAATCTAAAACTGGACTCACAGGAGAGGTTCAAATCATAGAAAGTGAGAGTGTCAGTCCTCTTGTCCTTAAGTTGGCATTGTGCCTTTTGGCTTAAATTCCGATGCAATTTCTGTGTCTCATCATCAATAAGAAGGTGCAAGGCATACAGTAAACCTGAAGTGATGCATCGGAATCTAAAACTGGACTCACAGGAGATGTTCAAATCATAGTTTGTGAGAGTGTCAGTCCTCTTGTACTTAAGTCGGCATTGTCCCGTTTGTCTTAAATTCCGATGCAATTTCTGTGTCTCATCGTTAATAAGAAGGTGCAAGGTATACAGTGAAACTGAGGTAAAGCATCGGAATCTAAAACTGGACTCACAGGTGAGGTTCAAATCATAGAAAGTGAGAGTGTCAGTCCTCTTGTACTTGAGTCAGCATTGTGCCATTTCTATTAAAATTGGATGCAATTTCTGTGTTTCATCGTCAACAAGAAGGTCCAAGGGAAACAGTAAACCGGAAGTGAAGCATCGGAATCCTAAACGGGACTCACAGGAGAGGTTCAAATCATAGAGAGTTAGAGCGTTAGAGTGTCAGTCCTCTTGTACTTAAGTCGGTATTTGCCTTTTGTATTAAATTCGGATGGAATTTCTGTGTTTCATCGTCAATATTAAGGTGCAAGGTATACAGTAAACCTGAAGTTAAGCATCGGAATCTAAAACTGGACTCACAGGAGAGGTTCAAATCATAGAAAGTTAGAGTGTCAACCCTCTTGTACTTAAGTCGGCATTGTGCCTTTTGAATTTAATTCCGATGCAATTTCTGAGTTCCATCGTCAATAAGAAGGTGCATGGTATACAGTAAACATGAAGTGAAGCATCGGAATCTAAAACTGGGCTCACAGGAGAGGTTCAGATCATAGAAAGTGAGAGTGTCAGTCCACTTGTACCTAAGTCGGTATTGTGCCATTTGTATTAAATTGGGAAGCAATTTCTGTGTTTCATCTTCAATAAGAAGGTCCACGGGATACAGTAAACCTGAAGTGAAGCATCGGAATCTAAAACTAGACCCACAGGAGAGGTTCAAATCAAAGAAAGTTAGAGTGTCACTCCTCTTGTACTTAAGTCGGTATTGTGCCTGTTGTATTAAATTCGGATGCAATTTCTGTGTTTCATCTTCAATAAGAAGGTCCAAGGGATACAGTAAACCTGAAGTGAAGCATCGGAATCTAAAACTGGATCCAAAGGAGCGGTTCAAATCATAGAGAGTTAGAGTGTTAGTCCTCTTGTACTTAAGTCGGCATTGTGCCATTTGTATTAAATTCGGATGCACTTTCTGTGTCTCATCGTCAATAAGAAGATCCAAGGGATACGGTAAACCTGAAGTGAAGCATCGGAATTCAAAACTGGACTCACAGGAGAAGTTCAAATCGTAGAAAGTAAGAGTGTCAGTCCTCTAGTACTTAAGTCGACATTGTGCCATTTGTATTAAATTCGGATTCAATTTCTGTGTTTCATCGTCAACAAGAAGGTCCAAGGGATACAGTAAACCTGAAGTGAAGCATCGGAATCCTAAACTGGATTCACAGGAGAGGTTCAAATCATAGAGGGTTAGAGCGTTAGAGTGTCAGTCCTCATGTACTTAAGTCGGCATTGTGCCATTTGTATTAAATTCGGATGCAATTTCTGTGTTTCATCGTCAATAAGAAAGTCCAAGGGATACAGTAAACCTGAAGTGAAGCATCGGAATCTGAAACTGGACTCACAGGTGAGGTTCAAATCATAGAAAGTGAGTGTGTCAGTCCTCTTGTACTTAAGTCGGCATTGTGCCTTTTGAATTTAATACCGATGCAATCTCTGTGTTTCATCGTCAATAAGACGGTGCAAGGTATACAGTAAACCTGAAGTGAAGCATCGGAATCTAAAACTGGACTCACAGGAGAAGTTCAATGCATAGAAAGTTAGAGACTCACTTCTCTTGTACTCACGTCGGTATTGTGCTTTTGTATCAAATTCGGATGCAATTTCTGTGTTTCTTCGTCATTAAGATGGTGCAAGGTATACAGTAAACCTGAAGTGAAGCATCGGAATCTAAAACTGGACTCACAGGTGAGGTTCAAATCATAGAAAGTGAGAGTGTCAGTCCTCTTGTACTTAAGTCGGCATTGTGCCTTTTGAATTAAATTCCGATGCAATTTCTGTTTCTCATCGTCAATAAGAAGGTGCAAGGTATACAGTAAACCTGAAGTGAAGCATCGGAATCTAAAACTGGACTCACTGGAGAGGTTCAAATCATAGAAAGTGAGTGTGTCAGTCCTCTTGTAAATAAGTCGGCATTGTGCCATTTCTATTAAATTTGGATGCAATTTCTGTGTTTCATCGTCAATAAGAAGGTCCAAGGGATACAGTAAACCGGAAGTGAAGCATCGGAATCCTAAACAGGACTCACAGGAGAGGTTCAAATCATGGAAAGTGAGAGTGTCAGTCCTCTTGTACTTAAGTCGCCATTGTGCCTTTTGTATTAAATTCGGATGCAATTTCTGTGTTTCATCGTCAATAAGAAGGTCCAAGGGATACAGTAAACCTGAAGTGAAGCATCGGAATCTAAAACTGGACTCACAGGAGAGGTTCAAATCGTAGAAAGTTAGAGTGTCAGCCCTCTTGTACTTTAGACGGCTTTGTGCCTTTTGTATTAAATTCAAATGCAAACTGTGTTTCATCGTCAATAAGAAGGTCCAAGGGATACAGTGAACCTGAAGTGAAGCATCGGAATCTAAAACTGGACTCACAGGAGGGATTCAAATCATAGAAAGTGAGAGTGTCAGTCTTCTTTTACGTAAGTCGGCATTGTGCCTTTTGTATTAAATTCCGATGCAATTTCTGTGTCTCATCGTCAATACGAAGGTGCAAGGTATACAGTAAACGAGAAGTGAAGCATCGGAATCTAAAACTGGACTCACAGGAGCGGTTCAAATCATAGAAATTGAGGTGTCAGTCCTCTTGTACTTAAGTCGGCGATGTGCCATTTGTATTAAATTCGGCTGCAATTTCTGTGTTTCATCGTCAATAAGAAAGTCCAAGGGATACAGAAAACCTGAAGTGAAGCATCGGATTCTAAAACTGGACTCACAGGAGAGGTTCAAATCATAGAAAGTGAGAGTGTCAGTCCTCTTGTACTTAAGAAGGCATTGTGACTTTTGAATTTAATTCCGATGAAATTTCTGTGTTTCATCGTCAATAAGAAGGTGCAAGGTATACAGTAAACCTGAAGTAAGGCACCGGAATCTAAAACTGGACTCACAGGAGAGGTGCAAATCATGGAAAGTGAGAGCGTCAGTCCTCTTGTACTTAAGTCGGCATTGTGCCATTCGTATTAAATTCCGATGCAATTTCTGTGTCTCATCGTCAATAAGAAGGTGCAAGGTATACAGTAAACCTGAAGTGAAGCATCGGAATCTAAAACTGGACTCATAGGAGAGGTTAAAATCATGGAAAGTGGGAGTATCAGTCCTCTTGTACTTAAGTCGCCATTGTGCCTTTTGTATTAAATTCGGATGCAATTTCTGTGTTTCATCGTCAATAAGAAGATCCACGGGATACAGTAAACCTGAAGTGAAGCATCGGAATCTAAAACTGGACTCACAGGAGATGTTCAAATCACAGAAAGTTAGAGTGTCAGCCCCCTTGTACTTAATCCGTCATTGTGCCTTTTGTATTAAATTCGGATGCAAACTCTGTGTTTCATCGTCAATAAGAAGGTCCAATGGATACAGTAAACCTGTAGTGAAGCATCGGAATCTAAAACTGGACTTACAGGAGTGGTTCAAATCATAGAAAGTGAGAGTGTCAGTCCTCTTGTACTTAAGACGGCATTGAGCCATTTGTATTAAATTCGGATGCAATTTCTGTGTTTCATCGTCTATAAGAAGGTCCAAGGGATACAGTAAACCTGAAGTGAAGCATCGGAACCTAAAACTGGACTGACAGGAGAGTTTCAAATCACAGAAAGTTATAGTGTCACTCCTCTTGTACCTAAGTCGGTATTGTGACTTTTGTATTAAATTCGAATGCAATTTCTGTGTATCATCGTCTATAAGAAGGTCCAAGGCATACAGTAAACCTGAAGTGATGCATCGGAATCTAAAACTGGACTCACAGGAGATGTTCAAATCATAGTTTGTGAGAGTGTCAGTCCTCTTGTACTTAAGTCGGCATTGTCCCGTTTGTCTTTAATTCCGATGCAATTTCTGTGTCTCATCGTTAATAAGAAGGTGCAAGGTATACAGTGAACCTGAGGTGAAGCATCGGAATCTAAAACTGGACTCACAGGTGAGGTTCAAATCATAGAAAGTGAGAGTGTCAGTCCTCTTGTACTTGAGTCGGCATTGTGCCATTTCTATTAAAATTTGGATGCAATTTCTGTGTTTCATCGTCAATAAGAAGGTCCAAGGGAAACAGTAAACCGGAAGTGAAGCATCGGAATCCTAAACGGGACTCACAGGAGAGGTTCAAATCATAGAGAGTTAGAGCGTTAGAGTGTCAGTCCTCTTGTACTTAAGTCGGTATTTGCCTTTTGTATTAAATTCGGATGGAATTTCTGTGTTTCATCGTCAATATGAAGGTGCAAGGTATACAGTAAACCTGAAGTTAAGCATCGGAATCTAAAACTGGACTCACAGGAGAGGTTCAAATCATAGAAAGTAAGAGTGTCAGTCCTCTTGTACTTAAGTCGGCGATGTGCCATTTGTATTAAATTCGGCTGCAATTTCTGTGTTTCATCGTCAATAAGAAAGTCCAAGGGATACAGAAAACCTGAAGTGAAGCATCGGATTCTAAAACTGGACTCACAGGAGAGGTTCAAATCATAGAAAGTGAGAGTGTCAGTCCTTTTGTACTTAAGTCGGCATTGTGACTTTTGAATTTAATTCCGATGAAATTTGTGTGTTTCATCGTCAATAAGAAGGTGCAAGGTATACAGTAAACCTGAAGTAAGGCACCGGAATCTAAAACTGGACTCACAGGAGAGGTGCAAATCATGGAAAGTGAGAGTGTCAGTCCTCTTGTACTTAAGTCGGCATTGTGCCATTCGTATTAAATTCCGATGCAATTTCTGTGTCTCATCGTCAATAAGAAGGTGCAAGGTATACAGTAAACCTGAAGTGAAGCATCGGAATCTAAAACTGGACTCATAGGAGAGGTTAAAATCATGGAAAGTGGGAGTATCAGTCCTCTTGTACTTAAGTCGCCATTGTGCCTTTTGTATTAAATTCGGTTGCAATTTCTGTGTTTCATCGTCAATAAGAAGATCCACGGGATACAGTAAACCTGAAGTGAAGCATCGGAATCTAAAACTGGACTCACAGGAGATGTTCAAATCATAGAAAGTGAGAGTGTCAGTCCTCTTGTACTTAAGACGGCATTGAGCCATTTGTATTAAATTCGGATGCAATTTCTGTGTTTCATCGTCTATAAGAAGGTCCAAGGGATACAGTAAACCTGAAGTGAAGCATCGGAATCTAAAACTGGACTGACAGGAGAGTTTCAAATCACAGAAAGTTATAGTGTCACTCCTCTTGTACCTAAGTCGGTATTGTGACTTTTGTATTAAATTCGGATGCAATTTCTGTGTTTCATCGTCTATAAGAAGGTCCAAGGCATACAGTAAACCTGAAGTGATGCATCGGAATCTAAAACTGGACTCACCGGAGATGTTCAAATCATAGTTTGTGAGAGTGTCAGTCCTCTTGTACTTAAGTCAGCATTGTCCCGTTTGTCTTAAATTCCGATGCAATTTCTGTGTCTCATCGTTAATAAGAAGGTGCAAGGTATACAGTGAACCTGAGGTGAAGCATCGGAATCTAAAACTGGACTCACAGGCGAGGTTCAAATCATAGAAAGTGGGAGTGTCAGTCCTCTTGTACTTGAGTCGGCATTGTGCCATTTCTATTAAAATTGGATGCAATTTCTGTGTTTCATCGTCAATAAGAAGGTCCAAGGGAAACAGTAAACCGGAAGTGAAGCATCGGAATCCTAAACGGGACTCACAGGAGAGGTTCAAATCATAGAGAGTTAGAGCGTTAGAGTGTCAGTCCTCTTGTACTTAAGTCGGTATTTGCCTTTTGTATTAAATTCGGATGGAATTTCTGTGTTTCATCGTCAATATGAAGGTGCAAGGTATACAGTAAACCTGAAGTTAAGCATCGGAATCTAAAACTGGACTCACAGGAGAGGTTCAAATCATAGAAAGTAAGAGTGTCAGTCCTCTAGTACTTAAGTCGGCATTGTGCCATTTGTATTAAATTCGGATGCAATTTCTGTGTTTCATCGTCAATAAGAAGTTCCAAGGGATACAATAAACCTGAAGTGAAGCATCGGATTCTAAAACTGGACTCACAGGAGAGGTTCAAATCATAGAAAGTTAGAGTGTCAGTCCTCTTGTACTTAAGTCGGCATTGTGCCTTTTGAATTTAATTCCGATGCAATTTCTGAGTTCCATCGTCAATAAAAAGGTGCATGGTATACAGTAGACATGAAGTGAAGCATCGGAATCTAAAACTGGGCTCACAGGAGAGGTTCAGATCATAGAAAGTGAGAGTGTCAGTCCACTTGTACCTAAGTAGGTATTGTGCCATTTGTATTAAATTGGGAAGCAATTTCTGTGTTTCATCTTCAATAAGAAGGTCCACGGGATACAGTAAACCTGAAGTGAAGCATCGGAATCTAAAACTAGACCCACAGGAGAGGTTCAAATCAAAGAAAGTTAGAGTGTCACTCCTCTTGTACTTAAGTCGGTATTGTGCCTGTTGTATTAAATTCGGATGCAATTTCTGTGTTTCATCTTCAATAAGAAGGTCCAAGGGATACAGTAAACCTGAAGTGAAGCATCGGAATCTAAAACTGGATCCAAAGGAGCGGTTCAAATCATAGAGAGTTAGAGTGTTAGTCCTCTTGTACTTAAGTCGGCATTGTGCCATTTGTATTAAATTCGGATGCACTTTCTGTGTCTCATCGTCAATAAGAAGATCCAAGGGATACGGTAAACCTGAAGTGAAGCATCGGAATTCAAAACTGGACTCACAGGAGAAGTTCAAATCGTAGAAAGTAAGAGTGTCAGTCCTCTAGTACTTAAGTCGACATTGTGCCATTTGTATTAAATTCGGATTCAATTTCTGTGTTTCATCGTCAACAAGAAGGTCCAAGGGATACAGTAAACCTGAAGTGAAGCATCGGAATCCTAAACTGGATTCACAGGAGAGGTTCAAATCATAGAGGGTTAGAGCGTTAGAGTGTCAGTCCTCATGTACTTAAGTCGGCATTGTGCCATTTGTATTAAATTCGGATGCAATTTCTGTGTTTCATCGTCAATAAGAAAGTCCAAGGGATACAGTAAACCTGAAGTGAAGCATCGGAATCTGAAACTGGACTCACAGGTGAGGTTCAAATCATAGAAAGTGAGTGTGTCAGTCCTCTTGTACTTAAGTCGGCATTGTGCCTTTTGAATTTAATACCGATGCAATCTCTGTGTTTCATCGTCAATAAGACGGTGCAAGGTATACAGTAAACCTGAAGTGAAGCATCGGAATCTAAAACTGGACTCACAGGAGAAGTTCAATGCATAGAAAGTTAGAGACTCACTTCTCTTGTACTCACGTCGGTATTGTGCTTTTGTATCAAATTCGGATGCAATTTCTGTGTTTCTTCGTCATTAAGATGGTGCAAGGTATACAGTAAACCTGAAGTGAAGCATCGGAATCTAAAACTGGACTCACAGGTGAGGTTCAAATCATAGAAAGTGAGAGTGTCAGTCCTCTTGTACTTAAGTCGGCATTGTGCCTTTTGAATTAAATTCCGATGCAATTTCTGTTTCTCATCGTCAATAAGAAGGTGCAAGGTATACAGTAAACCTGAAGTGAAGCATCGGAATCTAAAACTGGACTCACTGGAGAGGTTCAAATCATAGAAAGTGAGTGTGTCAGTCCTCTTGTAAATAAGTCGGCATTGTGCCATTTCTATTAAATTTGGATGCAATTTCTGTGTTTCATCGTCAATAAGAAGGTCCAAGGGATACAGTAAACCGGAAGTGAAGCATCGGAATCCTAAACAGGACTCACAGGAGAGGTTCAAATCATGGAAAGTGAGAGTGTCAGTCCTCTTGTACTTAAGTCGCCATTGTGCCTTTTGTATTAAATTCGGATGCAATTTCTGTGTTTCATCGTCAATAAGAAGGTCCAAGGGATACAGTAAACCTGAAGTGAAGCATCGGAATCTAAAACTGGACTCACAGGAGAGGTTCAAATCGTAGAAAGTTAGAGTGTCAGCCCTCTTGTACTTTAGACGGCTTTGTGCCTTTTGTATTAAATTCAAATGCAAACTGTGTTTCATCGTCAATAAGAAGGTCCAAGGGATACAGTGAACCTGAAGTGAAGCATCGGAATCTAAAACTGGACTCACAGGAGGGATTCAAATCATAGAAAGTGAGAGTGTCAGTCTTCTTTTACGTAAGTCGGCATTGTGCCTTTTGTATTAAATTCCGATGCAATTTCTGTGTCTCATCGTCAATACGAAGGTGCAAGGTATACAGTAAACGAGAAGTGAAGCATCGGAATCTAAAACTGGACTCACAGGAGCGGTTCAAATCATAGAAATTGAGGTGTCAGTCCTCTTGTACTTAAGTCGGCGATGTGCCATTTGTATTAAATTCGGCTGCAATTTCTGTGTTTCATCGTCAATAAGAAAGTCCAAGGGATACAGAAAACCTGAAGTGAAGCATCGGATTCTAAAACTGGACTCACAGGAGAGGTTCAAATCATAGAAAGTGAGAGTGTCAGTCCTCTTGTACTTAAGAAGGCATTGTGACTTTTGAATTTAATTCCGATGAAATTTCTGTGTTTCATCGTCAATAAGAAGGTGCAAGGTATACAGTAAACCTGAAGTAAGGCACCGGAATCTAAAACTGGACTCACAGGAGAGGTGCAAATCATGGAAAGTGAGAGCGTCAGTCCTCTTGTACTTAAGTCGGCATTGTGCCATTCGTATTAAATTCCGATGCAATTTCTGTGTCTCATCGTCAATAAGAAGGTGCAAGGTATACAGTAAACCTGAAGTGAAGCATCGGAATCTAAAACTGGACTCATAGGAGAGGTTAAAATCATGGAAAGTGGAAGTATCAGTCCTCTTGTACTTAAGTCGCCATTGTGCCTTTTGTATTAAATTCGGATGCAATTTCTGTGTTTCATCGTCAATAAGAAGATCCACGGGATACAGTAAACCTGAAGTGAAGCATCGGAATCTAAAACTGGACTCACAGGAGATGTTCAAATCACAGAAAGTTAGAGTGTCAGCCCCCTTGTACTTAATCCGTCATTGTGCCTTTTGTATTAAATTCGGATGCAAACTCTGTGTTTCATCGTCAATAAGAAGGTCCAATGGATACAGTAAACCTGTAGTGAAGCATCGGAATCTAAAACTGGACTTACAGGAGTGGTTCAAATCATAGAAAGTGAGAGTGTCAGTCCTCTTGTACTTAAGACGGCATTGAGCCATTTGTATTAAATTCGGATGCAATTTCTGTGTTTCATCGTCTATAAGAAGGTCCAAGGGATACAGTAAACCTGAAGTGAAGCATCGGAACCTAAAACTGGACTGACAGGAGAGTTTCAAATCACAGAAAGTTATAGTGTCACTCCTCTTGTACCTAAGTCGGTATTGTGACTTTTGTATTAAATTCGAATGCAATTTCTGTGTATCATCGTCTATAAGAAGGTCCAAGGCATACAGTAAACCTGAAGTGATGCATCGGAATCTAAAACTGGACTCACAGGAGATGTTCAAATCATAGTTTGTGAGAGTGTCAGTCCTCTTGTACTTAAGTCGGCATTGTCCCGTTTGTCTTTAATTCCGATGCAATTTCTGTGTCTCATCGTTAATAAGAAGGTGCAAGGTATACAGTGAACCTGAGGTGAAGCATCGGAATCTAAAACTGGACTCACAGGTGAGGTTCAAATCATAGAAAGTGAGAGTGTCAGTCCTCTTGTACTTGAGTCGGCATTGTGCCATTTCTATTAAAATTTGGATGCAATTTCTGTGTTTCATCGTCAATAAGAAGGTCCAAGGGAAACAGTAAACCGGAAGTGAAGCATCGGAATCCTAAACGGGACTCACAGGAGAGGTTCAAATCATAGAGAGTTAGAGCGTTAGAGTGTCAGTCCTCTTGTACTTAAGTCGGTATTTGCCTTTTGTATTAAATTCGGATGGAATTTCTGTGTTTCATCGTCAATATGAAGGTGCAAGGTATACAGTAAACCTGAAGTTAAGCATCGGAATCTAAAACTGGACTCACAGGAGAGGTTCAAATCATAGAAAGTAAGAGTGTCAGTCCTCTTGTACTTAAGTCGGCGATGTGCCATTTGTATTAAATTCGGCTGCAATTTCTGTGTTTCATCGTCAATAAGAAAGTCCAAGGGATACAGAAAACCTGAAGTGAAGCATCGGATTCTAAAACTGGACTCACAGGAGAGGTTCAAATCATAGAAAGTGAGAGTGTCAGTCCTTTTGTACTTAAGTCGGCATTGTGACTTTTGAATTTAATTCCGATGAAATTTGTGTGTTTCATCGTCAATAAGAAGGTGCAAGGTATACAGTAAACCTGAAGTAAGGCACCGGAATCTAAAACTGGACTCACAGGAGAGGTGCAAATCATGGAAAGTGAGAGTGTCAGTCCTCTTGTACTTAAGTCGGCATTGTGCCATTCGTATTAAATTCCGATGCAATTTCTGTGTCTCATCGTCAATAAGAAGGTGCAAGGTATACAGTAAACCTGAAGTGAAGCATCGGAATCTAAAACTGGACTCATAGGAGAGGTTAAAATCATGGAAAGTGGGAGTATCAGTCCTCTTGTACTTAAGTCGCCATTGTGCCTTTTGTATTAAATTCGGTTGCAATTTCTGTGTTTCATCGTCAATAAGAAGATCCACGGGATACAGTAAACCTGAAGTGAAGCATCGGAATCTAAACTGGACTCACAGGAGATGTTCAAATCATAGAAAGTGAGAGTGTCAGTCCTCTTGTACTTAAGACGGCATTGAGCCATTTGTATTAAATTCGGATGCAATTTCTGTGTTTCATCGTCTATAAGAAGGTCCAAGGGATACAGTAAACCTGAAGTGAAGCATCGGAATCTAAAACTGGACTGACAGGAGAGTTTCAAATCACAGAAAGTTATAGTGTCACTCCTCTTGTACCTAAGTCGGTATTGTGACTTTTGTATTAAATTCGGATGCAATTTCTGTGTTTCATCGTCTATAAGAAGGTCCAAGGCATACAGTAAACCTGAAGTGATGCATCGGAATCTAAAACTGGACTCACCGGAGATGTTCAAATCATAGTTTGTGAGAGTGTCAGTCCTCTTGTACTTAAGTCGGCATTGTCCCGTTTGTCTTAAATTCCGATGCAATTTCTGTGTCTCATCGTTAATAAGAAGGTGCAAGGTATACAGTGAACCTGAGGTGAAGCATCGGAATCTAAAACTGGACTCACAGGCGAGGTTCAAATCATAGAAAGTGGGAGTGTCAGTCCTCTTGTACTTGAGTCGGCATTGTGCCATTTCTATTAAAATTGGATGCAATTTCTGTGTTTCATCGTCAATAAGAAGGTCCAAGGGAAACAGTAAACCGGAAGTGAAGCATCGGAATCCTAAACGGGACTCACAGGAGAGGTTCAAATCATAGAGAGTTAGAGCGTTAGAGTGTCAGTCCTCTTGTACTTAAGTCGGTATTTGCCTTTTGTATTAAATTCGGATGGAATTTCTGTGTTTCATCGTCAATATGAAGGTGCAAGGTATACAGTAAACCTGAAGTTAAGCATCGGAATCTAAAACTGGACTCACAGGAGAGGTTCAAATCATAGAAAGTAAGAGTGTCAGTCCTCTAGTACTTAAGTCGGCATTGTGCCATTTGTATTAAATTCGGATGCAATTTCTGTGTTTCATCGTCAATAAGAAGTTCCAAGGGATACAATAAACCTGAAGTGAAGCATCGGATTCTAAAACTGGACTCACAGGAGAGGTTCAAATCATAGAAAGTTAGAGTGTCAGTCCTCTTGTACTTAAGTCGGCATTGTGCCTTTTGAATTTAATTCCGATGCAATTTCTGAGTTCCATCGTCAATAAAAAGGTGCATGGTATACAGTAGACATGAAGTGAAGCATCGGAATCTAAAACTGGGCTCACAGGAGAGGTTCAGATCATAGAAAGTGAGAGTGTCAGTCCACTTGTACCTAAGTAGGTATTGTGCCATTTGTATTAAATTGGGAAGCAATTTCTGTGTTTCATCTTCAATAAGAAGGTCCACGGGATACAGTAAACCTGAAGTGAAGCATCGGAATCTAAAACTAGACCCACATTAGAGGTTCAAATCAAAGAAAGTTAGAGTGTCACTCCTCTTGTACTTAAGTCGGTATTGTGCCTGTTGTATTAAATTCGGATGCAATTTCTGTGTTTCATCGTCAATAAGAAGGTCCAAGGGATACAGAAAACCTGAAGTGAAGGATCGGAATCTAAAACTGGACTCACAGGAGAGGTTCAAATCATGGAAAGTGAGAGTGTCAGTCCTCTTGTACTTAAGTCGCCATTGTGCCTTTTGTATTAAATTCGGATGCAATTTCTGTGTTTCATCGTCAATAAGAAGGTCCAAGGGATACAGTAAACCTGAAGTGAAGCATCGGAATCTAAAACTGGACTCACAGGAGAGGTTCAAATCGTAGAAAGTTAGAGTGTCAGCCCTCTTGTACTTTAGACGGCTTTGTGCCTTTTGTATTAAATTCAAATGCAAACTGTTTTTCATCGTCAATAAGAAGGTCCAAGGGATACAGTGAACCTGAAGTGGAGCTTCCGAATCTAAAACTGGACTCACAGGAGGGATTCAAATCATAGAAAGTGAGAGTGTCAGTCCTCTTTTACGTAAGTCGGCATTGTGCCTTTTGTATTAAATTCCGATGCAATTTCTGTGTCTCATCGTCAATAAGAAGGTGCAAGGTATACAGTAAACCTGAAGTGAAGCATCGGAATCTAAAACTGGACTCATAGGAGAGGTTTAAATCATAGAAAGTGAGAGTGTCAGTCCTCTTGTACTTAAGTCGGCATTGTGACTTTTGAATTTAATTCCGATGAAATTTCTGTGTTTCATCGTCAATAAGAAGGTGCAAGGTATACAGTAAACCTGAAGTAAGGCACCGGAATCTAAAACTGGACTCACAGGAGAGGTGCAAATCATGGAAAGTGAGAGTGTCAGTCCTCTTGTACTTAAGTCGGCATTGTGCCATTCGTATTTAAATTCCGATGCAATTTCTGTGTCTCATCGTCAATAAGAAGGTGCAAGGTATACAGTAAACCTGAAGTGAAGCATCGGAATCTAAAACTGGACTCATAGGAGAGGTTAAAATCATGGAAAGTGGGAGTATCAGTCCTCTTGTACTTAAGTCGCCATTGTGCCTTTTGTATTAAATTCGGATAGAATTTCTGTGTTTCATCGTCAATAAGAAGATCCACGGGATACAGTAAACCTGAAGTGAAGCATCGGAATCTAAAACTGGACTCACAGGAGATGTTCAAATCATAGAAAGTTAGAGTGTCAGCCCTCTTGTACTTAATCCGGCATTGTGCCTTTTGTATTAACTTCGGATGCAAACTCTGTGTTTCATCGTCAATAAGAAGGTGCAATGGATACAGTAAACCTGTAGTGAAGCATCGGAATCTAAAACTGGACTTACAGGAGTGGTTCAAATCATAGAAAGTGAGAGTGTCAGTCCTCTTGTACTTAAGACGGCATTGAGCCATTTGTATTAAATTCGGATGCAATTTCTGTGTTTCATCGTCTATAAGAAGGTCCAAGGGATACAGTAAACCTCAAGTGAAGCATCGGAATCTAAAACTGGACTGACAGGAGAGTTTCAAATCACAGAAAGTTATAGTGTCACTCCTCTTGTACCTAAGTCGGTATTGTGACTTTTGTATTAAATTCGGATGCAATTTCTGTGTTTCATCGTCAATAAGAATGTCCAAGGGATACAGTAAACCTGAAGTGAAGCATCGGAATCTAAAACTGGACTCACAGGAGAGGTTCAAAGCATAGAAAGTTAGAGTGTCACTCCTTTTGTACTTCAGTCGGTATTGTGCCTTTTGTATTAAATTCCGATGCAATATCTGTGTTTCATCGTCAATAAGGAGGTCAAGGGATACAGTAAACCTGATGTGAAGCATCGGAATCTAAAACTGGACTCACAGGAGAGCTTCAAATCATAGAAAAATAGAGTGTCAGTCCTCTTGTGCTTAAGTCGGCATTGTGCCTTTTGAATTTAATTCGGATGCAATTTCTGTCTTCCATCGTCAATAAGAAGGTGCAAGGTATACAGTAAACCTGAAGTGAAGCATCGGAATCTAAAACTGGACTCACAGGAGAAGTTCAAATCATAGAAAGTTAGAGACTCACTTCTCTTGTACTCACGTCGGTATTGTGTTTTTGTATCAAATTCGGATGCAATTTCTGTGTTTCTTCGTCATTAGAAGGTGCAAGGTATACAGTAAACCTGAATTGAAGCATCGGAATCTAAAACTGGACTCACAGGTGAGGTTCAAATCATAGAAAGTGAGAGTGTCAGTCCTCTTGTACTTAAGTCGGCATTGTGCCTTTTGAATTAAATTCCGATGCAATTTCTGTGTCTCATCGTCAATAAGAAGGTGCAAGGTATACAGTAAACCTGAAGTGAAGCATCGGAATCTAAAACTGGACTCACTGGAGAGGTTCAAATCATAGAAAGTGAGTGTGTCAGTCCTCCTGTACTTAAGTCGGCATTGTGCCATTTCTATTAAATTTGGATGCAATTTCTGTGTTTCATCGTCAATAAGAAGGTCCAAGGGATACAGTAAACCGGAAGTGAAGCAACGGAATCCTAAACAGGACTCACAGGAGGGGTTCAAATCATAGAGTGTTAGAGCGTTAGAGTGTCAGTCCTCTTGTACCTAAGTCGGCATTGTGCCTTTTGTATTAAATTCGGATGCAAGTTCTGTGTTTCATCGTCAATATAAAGGTGCAACTCACAGGTGGACTCACAGGTGAGGTTCAAATCATAGAAAGTGAGAATGTCAGTCCTCTTGTACTTAAGTCGGCATTGTGCCTTTTGAATTAAATTCCGATGCAATTTCTGTTTCTCATCGTCAATAAGACGGTGCAAGGTATACAGTAAACCTGAAGTGAAGCATCGGAATCTAAAACTGGACTCACAGGAGAGGTTCAAATCAAAGAAAGTCAGAGTGTCAGTCCACTAGTACTTAAGTCGACATTGTGCCATTTGTATTAAATTCGGATTCAATTTCTGTGTTTCATCGTCAACAAGAAGGTCCAAGGGATACAGTTAACCTGATGTGA